>NC_056749.1:86213329-86513329 GCF_019279795.1 Protopterus annectens
GCAAAACTGGCTCTAGCTCTCTGGAAACAACATCCAAATTATAATACTTGGTAAAAGTATAGACAGAAGTCCAAGTAGCTGCCTCAAGAATAGAATTAATTTCCAAACATTTGAAAAAAGGACCAGAAGAAGTCACAGCCCTGGTAGAATGAGCCTTAACAGAAGGAGGAAAGCTCTTCCCATGAAATGAATAACAAAAGGAAATAGCTTTAGATATCGAAGAGGAAATAGTTTGCTTGGAAACAGCCAAACTAAAGACCTAGGATGAAAGGAAACAAAAAGCTGTCCATATTTATGAATGGTTGTAGTTTTATCTAAATAATATCTGAGTAGTCTGTGTAAATCTAAGGTGTGAAGAACCTTCTCACTAGCAGGCTTTTGAGAAGGGAAAAAAGTGGGCAAATAAATAGACTTATTAACAGGTAACTCATTAGCTGCCTTGGGCATAAAATAAGGATTAGTACAGACACCCTGTCATCATGAATAACCAAAAAAGGAGGAAGAGCCACAAGGGCTTGCAGCTCAGACACCCATCTGGCAGAGGTAAGGGCCAAAAGAAAGTCTTCAAGGAACAATGTTGTAAGGAAGATGAAGCAGCAGGCTGAAAAGGAGCCTGAGTCAATTTTTCCAAAACAAAATTAAGATCCCAGGAAGAGGAAATAGGCTTCCTAGGAGGCCTAATGTGAAAGATGCCTTTAAGAAACTGTCTGACCTCAAATCTAGAAGCCAAAGTGGGACATAAAGGCAGACAAGCAGAAATAGCTGACGGGTGGGGTTTAATAGAAGAACAGGTCAACCCAGCACTGAGCAATACACAGAAATAAGAGAGAACCAAAGGAACATCCACAGTGAGTGGATCCATGTTATGTGAAAGACACTGCACAGAAAATCTTTTCCATCTGAATAAATCAGACTTTCTGGTAGTGGATTTCCTGGCCTCCTGCAAAACCCAAAGCACAGCCTTAAAAAAGGCATCCAAAAGGGATCAAAACCCTATCACCCACAATGTCAAGTGAAGAGTGGACAGGTGGGGATGGATGAGAGACCCCTTTGTCTTGTGTGAGTAGGTCCACCCTGTGAGGTAAGTTGTGGCGACTGCCCTTGGCTAAATGCAGAAGAAGAGGGGAACCAATGCTGTTTGGGCCAAAAGGAAGTCACCAGTAAGATTTTGGGAGCATCCTGTTCTATCTTGAACAGGAACATCTGTATGAGAGGAAGGGGAGGGAAGGCACAAAACAGGAACATCTGTATGAGAGGAAGGGGAGGGAAGGCACAAAACAGGAACATCTGTATGAGAGGAAGGGGAGGGAAGGCACAAAGAAACATCCCCTTCCAAGAGAAAGACAGGTCCACCTTCCAAGCCACAGGACACGGGACTTTGGTGCAAAAGAGAGGCCCACCTTCCAAGCCAGAGGACACGGGACTTGGTGCAAAAGACAGGTCCACCTTCCAAGCCACAGGACACGGGACTTTGGTGCAAAAGACAGGAAGATGTCTTTTCAGAGGGAAACAAAAAAGATCTACTTGAGGAATACCCCAAGGTGGACAATGTCCAGAAACACATCCCTGTGAAGCATCCTCTCGTGAGATTGTGTTACGGACCAGCTCAGAGAGTCTGCTACAATATTCTGATCTGAGGGAATGTAAACTGCCTGAAGGGTCACTTGGTACTGGATAGCTAGATCCTGAACTTGAAAAGTTAGTCTGCACAGGAGATAAGACTTTGTCCCACTTTGCTTGTTAATGTACCACATCACTGTGGTATTGTCTGTGAGAATTCTGAGGGGTCCTGGAAGGAAAAGAGAATGAAAATCCTGAAAAGCCAGGAGAAGGTATACTGTCCGGACGTCAGGCTACTCTTGGCATGGTATTCTTACTGTAAAGAATATTGCAACAGTAATATGGAAGGACATCACCTAGTACTTACTCTAGTGTCAGAACTACCATCCTTCCTCCCTCTCTCCAAGTTGTGTGAGCTGACAGCTGCCACTCACCGCTATCCTCACTCTGGCTAGCGCCTACAGGCACCTAAATGGCTAACTGAACTCAGGTCATCTACAGCATAACAAGAGTTTTATCCCGCTACGTCATGGAGACAGCTAGGATGTTGCTCTTTTGACTATGTACCAAATAAATTGTTTGAAATTAAAATATATATAACAATGTAAACTCTGGTCAATACCTTCTGAAAAACTGAAAGAACACAGAATATTTCAGTTCCAAAAAACACACACATCAAATCTGATCTGGCTACACTATGATGACCTCAGCTTCTCTGCTTCTCCCCCCTCAGTTATGGGGTCAGAAGGGCCTTCATAAGTTGTGAGGACTTTCTTTCCAGAGGGGGCAAAGTTCCATCCAGCCAAAACCTTGGGAGAATCCCCAAGATGTAATTGCCTTTGGAGAAAAGGGAATGTGAGAAGGCCCGTGCACCCACCTACACACACCTACACACACACACCTGCACACACACACACACACACACACACACACACACACACACACAAAAAAAAAACTTCAGAATACAATTAAGTATAAGTTGGGATCTCATTCTAACACCATACATCTACCTTATATAAATTGCATGTTACCAAGATTCAGATCGGAAAGCAGGAAAGAATGCTGACTTAACAGCATTACAGTCTTCGATTAATTTCATATTTACTTTACTTTGGTCAAGGACACCACATACACAAACGCTGTACACATAGCCAACCTGCTATGAAAACTTCACTCCTCTTTCCCCCATGAGTAAATCAGGTCATCTCCAGCACCTGCCCCCCCGCCCCCTTATCTCTAGGGAGCAAGTCATCACTGCCCTCTCAAAGGCAAAAAAAAATACAGCCTCCATGGGACCAAATAACATCCCAGGCTGCATCCTACATGAACTCAGACAGGAACTTGCAGCACCTTTAGGCACCCTATTCAACCAAAGCCTGAGTACTGATTTCATCACAGCCAAGTGGAGGACAGCCATTGTCATCCCTTTGCACAAAGGTGGAGTATCCACCAATCCAGGAAATTATAGACCCATCAGCCTAACTAGCCTGATCTGCTACGCCATTGAGTGGATTTTCATGCACCTCATTAACCAGGGCATTGGCAACCTACAAACACTTGATCGTACACAGTTGGAGGTCATGCCTGTAAAATTAGGTCAACTTCTTTGTAACAGTCACCAAAGCCATGGACGAGGTGAAGACAATGCACACCGCCTAACTTGACCTGGCTAAAGCCTTTGATATTGTTCCCCACTCGGGTATAATAGATAAACTCTCTCAACTAGGCATCAATCCGTATGCTACCAGATGGATAGCAAACTGGCTAACTGACAGAACCTACCTAGTCAGAAAAAGGGAGGCCACCTTAAGCAGTCGACCTGTAATGAGAGGTGTACTCCAGGGATTGGTCTTGGGGCCTTTGTTGTTTTGCATATACTTTTTTGAGATGCAGGCCAAAACCAGTGGGCTTATGGCTGACTAAGTCTGCAGATGACTGTAAGCTGGGCACTGTTGTCAGTTCCTCTAGTGATGTGGACATCCTCCAAGAGGGTCTCACCCAAACATATGACTGGTGCCAGAAACATGGCTTCAAACTGAATAGCAAAAAATGCATCATCATCCCCTTTGGGGAAAATGACATACCCACAAATTATCACATTAATAATAAAATCTTAAGCATGCAATCAGTTGTGAGGGACTTGCGCACCCAGGTTGATAGCAAACTGTCTTTTGACCCCCATATTGCCTCCATTGTATGGAAAGCTTTCTACATGGCCCACCTCATTAGTAAGGGTATTTCATCCAGGGACAAGGTGGTCATAACAACCCTGTATTCTTCCCTTATAAGACCCATTATTGAGTGCAATGCTCCTTTCGGCATGTACCTCACAAAGCACATGCAGCAGCTGGACAGACCACAGAGGTTCCTCATCAGAAGAATCTGGCCTCAAACATCTTCCTTACACAGATGGGCTAAAGGCCCTGTCCCTCTATTCAGTCTCCTACAGACTCCTCAGAGGTGACCTCTGTCAAGCATACAAAGCAATCTCAGACCCTGCCGATGGGACTACTGCATATCTGCAAGTCAAGCTCCACTTGAGTAACCCATGAGCGCGACCTCAACCTGGTCGGTGACATCAATAGGACTTGTTGGTGGGACAGATTTCTGTCCCAGAGACTCCCCCTTCTGTGGAATAAACTCCCGCTCCACATCAAGCAGAGTATCTCATTAATGCTTTTTAAGTGTAACCTGGATAACTGGATGGGGAACAGAAAATGCATCCCCTGGGATTCCACTTGTGTTGCTGCTGGACAGGGGGTATCTCATGCTGGCTTGTTGGAACATGGGCTAAATTCTTGGCTAGGCTTGTAAGGGCCTCAGGGCCAATAGTCTAGTAAGTTCCTATGATCCTATATTTTCCATACTTTCTATTAAAGGTGAAACTACTTAATTAGTACAGAACAATATTATTTCACTTTCTAAAAGGAAAAAAAAAATATCAATAAAATTTTCCAGCATAAGTTTTGTATTACCACCCAATAATTTCAGCATATCCACAAACTAAGTATACCTAGTATCTGCAGTAATGATGGGTAAGGAATGCAGCCATTCATTTAGAAATTACGTCAGAAGAGTGCAAAACTACTTCATGCAGTAACATTTCAAAAAATAACTTTATGCTACTTTCAGTAAACATTTCACAGTAAATTGAAAGATTATATTTGATGCGAGTGTATAATTTATGACAATAGAAATATTTACAACCAGTTTAAGAAAAGGCCTCTGGTTTGCATACCAAGGCAGTAAAAAGGCTATTCCACCCATTGATTGAAAGTTAACTGATTCATAGACAGAAGAGTACGGCCAACTATGCCACTTCCGAGAGTGTTGCTGGACACCTGAGGCATGAAGAGTTGCAGGTCTGTATGGTGGTCATGTGACTAGTGACTATGCACAACCAGATCTCTACGCTCGAGCTGTGGGTGGGGAAAGAATGTGACAATGCAGGGTGGGTAGAGTGCGTAGTATGGTGCTTCTACACCACTGTTTCACACTATCAGTTCCAGGACAGCATTATATGAGAATCAGAGACTGACAGAGCTCTGCATGCCATACACTTCGGGGGTGTAATCAGCAGAGCTCCACATGCCATACACTGCAGGGGTGTAATCAGCAGAGATCCGCATGCCATACACTGCAGGGGAGTAATCAGCAGAGATCCGCATGCCATACACTACAGGGATGCAATCAGCAGAGCTCCGCATGCCATACACTGCAGGGGAGCAATCAGCACAGCTCCGCATGCCATACACTGCAGGGGTGTAAATCAGCAGAGCTCCGCATGCAATACAATGCAGGGGAGTAATCAGCAGAGATCCACATGCCATACACTGCAGGGGAGTAATCAGCAGAGCTCCACATGCTATACACTGCGGGGGAGTAATCAGCAGAGCTCCGCATGCCATACACTGCAGGGGTGTGATCAACAGAGCTCCTCATGCCTTACACTGCAGGGGTGTAATCAGCAGAGCTCCACATGCCATACACTGCAGGGGTGTAATCAGCAGAGATCTGCATGCCATACATTGGAGGGGTGTAATCAGCAGAGATCCACATGCCATACACTGCAGGGGAGTAATCAGCAGAGATCCGCATGCCATACACTGCAGGGGAGTAATTAGCACAACAGCAGAAGAGTAAAACATTCAGGGGCAAAAGGCTGGCCTAGGAAAAAGACTGCATTCATAACTGTTAGGGTTTACAGCTGCAAACCACTAGGCTCTAATGCTTGTGCAGTTAAATTACATGGCATTTGCTTAATGAAAGTAGAAGACAATAAGGCTTCCAATTCTGCCCTCTAAGTCCATTCACCATTCAACCTCACTTCCACTTCTCTCTTCTTCAGCTGTCCTGTGCAGAAGTAATTTTGCAGAAGCACAGAGTGTCTGATCCAAACTATCTGTTTCATAGTCCCTCTTCACTCTCTTTGATTCCTGTAAACAATCACCCTTTCATATCTCCGTGACAGGACCTCTGTCTTTTCTGTGTCTAGTGAAAACAGCTCCAGTTCTTCTAATTTTTGGATTTACCCCTGTATACCATGTACCCTTGGGGATGCCTTCCTCAGGACTTCTTTCAGCAGCCATACATCTTCTTCCTTGTATAGTGTCCAGAATTCCACACTGTGTTGGAGGTGTGGCCTAAACAGGGTTTGGAAGAATATTACAACTGCATGTTTACTTCTGGAATCTACCAGCTGAAAATACACCTCAACATTTATCAAATCTGCTGGAGTCTTCAGATGAAAACACTCATTATAGTTTGAATTAAGCAATCTTTTGAAAAAAATAAAAAACACAGAGATTTTTTTTTATTTTGCTTTTTTGAAAAACTTTGCTTTTCAAAGCAAGTAATTGAAAGCAGGAATAATTTGCCCCAGGGTCGGCCTTAGGTCAAGAGGTGCAATAGAAAAAAGGGCTCCAAAGTGCCCCCCCCACACCACCTGCTGCCCCCATCCTGGTCTATTCACCATCCAGTTTACTGGAAAAGTGCCCCTACTAGAGTGGCGCCCTACGCGGCTGCCTACTTGGCCTATGCCTAAGGCTGGCTATGATTTGCCCACAGATACAAAGGTCTGTAACACCTCAACCAGATTAAAAAATGCTACTTATGCTTTTTATGGTGTGGTATGTTAAAAAGAATTAGTATATGAGGTTCTGAAACCATGTCTGAAACTTGTACTGCTTTATTGCATTAATAAATTAGACAGGCAGATTAATATACTCTGTAGTAGATTTTCACTTCCATTTGTAATGGGGATACTACTCAACCCTCATGCCTATCTTTTCATTAAAGACAGACAGGGGGATGTGAGGGGTGACAGAGGAAAAGCAGATCCATTTCAAGTATTTATACTGTCTGTGTTTTAATGACTCTTCCAGCTTCCTGGAAGCTGTCATTTATAACATTTTGAGTGCTATGCAGAATGACTTCCAGGGTCCAATGTTTTCCATTACTGTTGACTTATAGCAGGCTGTATAGTATTCAGGACCAAGGAATATATGACACAGATACTGTTGAAGGAGCTCTATCCATCTTATATGCCTGCATACCAGGCTGCTTCAGTGCACTGCCACCAGGAAGACTACAGCAAACACCCGCAGATCCATGCACTGTGACAAGCTGGCCAGGTGGTGTTTTGCTCACAGCCATGACTCCGTGCGCACACTGTGTTCATGGTTCTAAGTACTGCAGCCACCGTTTGGTAGTAAGGCAGGTATGCTATATCTGCTGCTATAATCTACCATGCTGTTCTCTATAAGTATTCCTTTCTTCTTATCCTGCACAGCACAATGTGTTTTTTGACACCTGTATCCTGAAAACACACACTAAGGGGGCAGATATCAATGCCATTATCAAGGCTACCAACAACTGTATGTATGCAGCAGGCTTTGCTAAAAATAAACAACTTCTGGAATAGCGGGGTTGGATATATTTTTGCAGGACTCTTCATTTACATATACACTGTAAATCATAATGCACTGCTGCACAGCCACATACACCTTCCACTGCACTCTTCTAGGCCTATTAGTGCTCCGCATTCGCCCTAATACAACTGTCTTACTTTGCACTAACCCTATGCACACAGATTGATGTTTATCATTTTTGCAATTAGCTTTCCCACTCTCTCTCTCTCTAAGTCAGAGAGATTTGTAAAGAAGAAATAGAGGTATCCTGCTTAACAAGGTAAAATAATCTGCCACTATTCGCGGTACAAGGGACAAGGAGCACAATCTGTAACAGAAACCTGAAAATAAAACATCTGGGGATCTAACCAATAGGTACCAGTAATGCCGAACAATTAAATATACGTTACATTATAACATATGAGCTAAAAAGCAAACAACAAATTTCAAGCAAAGGATACAATAATATTCCATGGTCCCAGACGTAGCCAGTTTGGCCAAAATCCTTTATAAAGAGCAAAAAATCCTTCACTATTCCAAATCTAAAGAAAAGAAAAATAAAGAATATACTGCTGAAATACATTCATAACAATACATATTTCCTTATACATATTTTAGCATAATGTCACTTGAAAATTTATTTATTTGACATCTGTTGACCAGGATAGAGGAGGCACCCTTTTTCAGCACAAGCCTGGGAAGAACAGCTCCACAAACATATACAGTAGTTTAATACACTAACAAATACATTATGTCACAAGGTTAGACAGATGATCAGTTAGTACAATTAAATACACAGACTGTACCAAATGCAGTTTGTCAAAGACAGGAGCATTCATATGTACAACAGAAAAACTGATAGGTGATTTAGAGGAAGCTTTGTAAACAGGGGCAGTGTCCTGAGCAAAATACAATGTCTTTGAAATCTGGTTCTTTAGTAACATTTTGATACCAGAGTGACACAAAGTAAAGTAGCAGGTTAGTTTGCTGTGGTAGTGTCCTGAGCATAATAAAACAGTAGGTCATCAGATTCTGTAGAAATAATTAAGTAGCGTGTGGGGATTCTTAGAAGAAAAAACTGACTGGCAAAGAAGAGCCATAAAGACGACAGAGTGAACTACTGAGGATAAGAAAGAAATTATGTACTATTACTATTGTGTAAAAAGCCCAGAATTCCCAGACACAGGATATACAAAATGATTAAGAGAGAAATTAGAGAAAAGAAAAATACTTCCGCAGGAAAAACTGTCACAAGCTTCAAATAAAAATGTGTGTTCATTAATACAACAAACTTTTGAAAAACAGTATATAGATCAAGAAATTTTGATCTCTTTGGAAAAAGAAGTCTCTGAGGAAGTGAAAAAATATAAACAACAAAACCTAGCAATACTTGAAAAATATAAAAAAGAAATATGGACATGGGAAAGAAAGAGAGATTTGATATGGTGCAATATTTATGCAAAGGAGAAAGCCAAGTTAACTAATATGGAGAAGGCAGTTTCAAAGCTATTCAAAGAGAAATACAGGCAAAGGCATTCAGATATAGAAAATTTCACAATAAAAAGATTAATAGCACAAAGATGTAATGTAGAAAAGATGATTAGTAAAGCAGAAGTTAAAGAAATAGAAGATGAAGTTGTGGAGTGCCTGTGAAGTGAAGGATTTAATGTAGAAGGTCTAAAACAGACTACATCACAGTATGCTGGAGTATGTCCACAGAATAAGGAAAAGCAAGAAGATCAGGAAGAAGAAATATGGATATGGAAAAGGAAAAGAGATTTAATATGATATAATATTTATGCAAAGGAGAAAGCAAAACTAATACAAAAAGAGCAGCACCAAAGATATTTGAAGAAAAATATAGGCAAAGGAATCCATATATGGAAAACTTTACAATATAAAAAATAAGAAGACTAAGAGGAAAAGTAGAAAAAGAGACTAGTAATGGAGAAGTTAAAGAAATAGAAATTGAGGTAATGGAACAGCTGCAAAGAGAAGGATTCAGTGTAGAAAATCAAATGCTAGAACAATGGATACCCAAATTAAGGGGAACCAGTGGGACACGAAGCAATTGGTCAGGTGCCATATCAAGATATTTTGGATCCTTCCCCAAGAAGCCAGTGTAAACATTCATTTGAAGCTAGACAGCAAGGAAAGGAACAGGAAACTGTGGAAACTCTGATGTAGTCAATGTTGAGGAGTGATAGGCCAGTGAGTTCCCATATGACAGAACAACAGAAGACACAGGATGAAATTGAAGAGAATGTGTCACAGGAAGATGCTATAGAACTTTCTATAGAATGCCCACAGGAAATGGAAAACAAGGGATGTGCCCTCAGTATGGAAGAAAGTGAGTTAAGAGAAGAGTTTCTCGATTTAATAGACAAAGATAGATATATCAAGATCAATGAGAGAAATAGACTGCAGAAGGTTAATAACACCCCAAAAGTCAGAAGCTTGATAAAACAAACACAGTAATTAGGACTGTCCATTGTGATCCATGCAATATAACAGAAGTAAACAGAATATATTACTATGCTGCTAAATTAATAACTGATAAAGTTCTACCACAGGAACACAGGGTAGCGAGGGAAAAGAGGGGGCAAATCATGGAAATATCAAATAAAGAAAACTATAAAGAAGCTAAGACAAGAAGTGTCATTGTTAGAAGATTATAGAAAAGGGAACAGATCAACAAAAATACTAAGAAAGATAGATGTGATAAAAGCAATGAGCAGTATTAAAACAGACCAGGATCTATTATGCACTATTGGGGATAACAAACTAAAAATTTCAAAACAGGTGGAAAGACTTAGAAGACACAAAGATAAATATAAGGGAAAAGCACAAAATAAGCAATTTATTGATGACCCAAAAAAGTTATATAGATAATCGGGAAATAAGGTAAAAAGAATTTCAAGGCCGCCAAAAAAAAGAGGAAGTATCTATGAAGATCCTGTAGAACATAAAGATGCTAAATGGCTAGAAAAAGTAAAAGAAAGAATAAGAAGTTTAAAGGTACAGGATATGAAATGAGATGAACTAAGAGCCAGAGAGATTGAAACAAAGTTAAGAAAACCTCTAACTGGAAAACCCCAGCCCAGATGCAGTACCTAACCTTTGGCTTAAAGTATTAACTTCTTTGCATGAGGATCTTGCCGTGAGTAAGAACTATTTGTATGCACACCCCGAACAGACACCACACTGGTTAACAACAGGAAAAACAATGCTCTTACTTAAGAGTGAACCTGCAAGCTACCCTAAGAATTATAGATCAATAACTTGTCTTCCGGCGACGTAAAAACTATACACGGGAATTGACGCTGACAGAGTTTATAGCCATTTAGAAGAAACCTCAATTATGGCAGCAGAACAAAAGGGCAACAAAAGAAAGTCATATGGAACAAAGGATCATTTGTTGTTAAACAAAGTTATAGTGAACTGTAAGAAGGGGAAGAATCTAAGTATGGCATGGATTGACTATAAAAAAGCATTTGATAATATCCCACATTCATGGATAAAAGAGTGCTTAAAAATGTATAAGATACACCCTACACTGATTGATTACATTACAGTAAGCACGAAACAGTGGCAGACCATTCTGCAATTAAGCCATGATAAAGGACAGATTATTATCCCAGGGATAAAAATCCAAAGGGGATATTCCAGGGTGACTCTGTCACCATTGCTATTCTGCCTTGCCATTATCCATTAAGCTGTTTACTTAACAGCTTAGGCCATGGCTACAACTTGGCTTCTAGAAAACAACAAAGTTTAATGACTTCTCATCTTCTCTTTGTCGATGATTTAAAACTGTATAGCTCATCAGATGAGGAACTGAAAGCACAGCTGCAGGTTGTCAAAACCTTTTTCAGATGATATTGGAATATCATTTGGTCTTGATAAATGTGCAAAAGCAACCTTTAAAAAAGGAAAACTGCAGCACCAGGAAAACATCAGTTTGGGACACAAGTGTGATATAAAACAACTTGAGCAAGAGGGCATGTATAAATACTTGGGAATTGATGAAGGATCAGCAATAAAACATGAACAAATGCGAATAAAGTTCAGTAAGGACTACTTCAGAAGACTTAAATTAATCCTGAAAACGGCATTGACATCTAGAACAAGATACAAGCCATACATCAATTTGCACTTCCTGTCCTAACTTATAGTTTTGGAGTGATTGACTGGCCCCAAAAATTGTTGGATAGATTGGATATTAAAACAAGAAGGATGCTTCATGTTCACCAAATGATTTATAAAAATCAGTGTATACCAAGAGTATATATTCCCAGTTGGATAGGAGGGATGAGCCTCCTTGAAATGGATTACATGTATAGATCTGCTATTGTGGGACTCCACACATATCTGGTGAGCTCACAGGATCCAAATGTGGTGAAAGTTTTGAAACATGAGGAGAATAAATCTAAGATGACCTCTCTGCTTAATTTAGCAGAAGCATATCGACGTCAAGCAGGAATGGAAATCAAACCAGAAGTGGATAAAAATCAGGCAGCAAGTGAAATGTGCAAAAAAGCAAAAGAAAGAAAGAATATAAGATGAAGGACCAGATGAGAAGGCAAGAAATGTGGAAAAAACATAAATATAGTTGCAAGTATAGAAAACATCTGGAAGAGCCTCATGTTGATCAAGAATAAACCCAGGAATGGTTAAGGAGAGGTGAATTCACATCAAGAAATGAAAGGTTAATATTGGCAGCCCAATACAGTAGGAGTTTACAAAGTCCATTGAACATGTGGGAGAAACAGGCATATGTAGGTTTTGTAAAACCAAACTGTAAACAGTCACACACCTTGTTGCTGGTTGCTACGCACTAATAGCAGAGGGACTGTATACTGAAAGGCATAATAATGTGACGAGACTGTTACACTGGAGATTATGCAAACATTATGGTATCAAAGTGGCTGAAAAACACTGGAAACATGAGCCACAAAGAATCACAGAAAATGATGAAGTTTATATCACATGGGATCACCCAATACCAACAGTTCAAAAGATAGATGCTAGAAAACCAGATATAGTGGTCCAAAAAAAGAAGACAAAAGTCACCACACCTAGTGACTACAGTGTCTTGCATACAGAGAGACACAAAGTCATAAAATACCTTGATCTGCAGGCAGAAATGAGAGCCATGTGGAAGAAAGATACCCAGACAGTTCCAATAGTAGTAGGAGCAACTGGTCTTATAAAAAAGAATTTACAATCGTATTTAGATATGTTATCAGTTCATATAACACCATACGAATTGCAGGAGGAGTCATTGGGCACATTGCGGGTGCTGCGAAGAGCACTTTTGGCTAACATCAAAGTGTGAAACAATACTAATTTCATGAACTTTAATCATACTTTGACTTAGGAATGGGGTCCATTCCCGTCATGGTATTAGAAACCCAAAAGACTAGGAGAAATTAAAAACATCAGAAATAGATGTTGTAGAAAGGGGTGATATAAACTTGAGAAGAGGTTTAAAGAAGTAATGAGGGGTAAAGAAGTTTAGAGAGAAAAGATGAGAGAGGTAGGGGAGGAAAAGTGAGGATTTTTAATGCGTTGAAGTACAGACAGAGTGGTGTCATCAAAGTCAGTGATGGAAGATAGGCAGGGTGGAGATGCTGTGAAGAGGTTTAAGGGGGATGTTTATAGTGGCAATTCCAGGAGATTTTTTAGGAATTCTTTGACAGCAGTTTTGAATTCTTGTAGATGGTTCATATTTCTAATGGATACGGGAAGTTTGTTCCAGGTTCTTGTAGATGGTTCATATTTCTAATAGATACAGGAAGTTTGTTCCAGGATAGAGAGGGACAGTAACTGTAGAGATTTTGTCCAATGGATCTTTTTTGCTTGTAAATTTCTAGTAGATTTTGATCAGAGCTTCTGAGGGCCCTGGGGGGTGTATAGAGGGAGACTAGTGAGGAGATACTGGGACAGGAGGGGGCTTATAAAGGATGGAATGAATGCTCAATAGCTGGGAGAAGCAGTTGGTATGGGAATTATAAAACTGTAGCCAGTTTAAGGTGTTAAGTGAAAGACAGTGGTGAGATTTAGAGGTCTCACTGCCAGCAAAGACGAAATTTCATTGTAGGTGGATTCAAGTTTAGCTAGTTGTGAGGGCTGTAGATTAGTGAGGATTTGTGAGCTGTAGAAGGTAGGCATGGGTGAGGGAGAGGCGAGACTCTTTTGTTTGGAATTGTTTATTTCTGTAGAGGAGGCCTAGTTTTTGGTGAGTTTTCTTTATGCACTGCAGTACATGGTGGTTACATTTGAACCACTATGATGGCTTAGTATGCTTTTCAACTGTAGGTTTGCACTGCAACTTCCAATGGGTGCAGCCTAAATCTTTTGACAGAATCACATTATGTCCTCTCATTTCAAACAAATGTTGATATCTCTGGAACCAAAGAGATTACGAAAGAAGTATAAATGGCAAACTCTTCAGCACAAACTATTTTTATAGTGGTAATATTATTTAGGTTCTAAGTTTTAAAATGAATTTTATAAGTCACAGTAAACAAAGTAACTATTACATTTGTAATATTTTGTAAATAACTTATAATATCTCAGCAACCATTCAAGTTAGACACATACTGTCAAACAAAATTTTATTAATCTAGCTGAGAGCTTTCATATGATGCTAACGAGTTCTATGTTACTTGGTTGTTGAGATGTTTAGAAAAATGTGAAAATTCTATCTATATAAATTAATATAAAAACAAGAGTTAATATCTATTTACCTGCACTAGAAAGAGGTCAAATATTAATTAATTTGAGTTTGCTATTGTGTAAGCTTTAAGATGAAATCTTTGAAAACCTTGTACATAACACGGTTTAGGAATTACTGATGCAAAATATGAATAAGCAATATTTGGCTCCTAGAGGCACATCAGTAGGAGTTAACTGCGGATGTACCTGGAGGTGTCACTTGGATGTAATGAGTTAAGGGATGTAACAGAAACAGGGCTTACGGTGAGTGAGGGATATGGGGAGAAATAGCAGAAGTTTAGTCTTCTTTGGATTAAGAATGAGATGGTTATTAGATGGTCAGATTTCAAAATACCTGAATGATTTTTGGGTGAGGGTGTTCAGATCGGAGAGGATATCAGACATGGTAATGACTGTGGAGTCATCAGCACATTGTATGAGAGATTACTGATGACAGGATGTGTATAAGCAATTTGTAAAGATGTTGAGTAATAAGGGACCAAGTACTGATCCTCAAGGGACTCCCATCTTGATAGGGAGAGCAGGGGATAGAGTGAAAGGCCCTTTAACAGACTGTTGTCTGTCAGTGAAGTAGGTATTAAACCAGGACATAGTTTAACTTGAGATATTAAGGTCAGAAAGTTTGAAGGTGTAAGGGATGAGAGACAGTGTTGAAAGCTTTGAAGAGGTCTAAAAAGAGACAGGAGACAAGTTTATTGTTGTCTCTGGCTAGTGAGCTAGTGTTGGTAAAGGAAATGAGGGCGTTGTTGTACTATGATTGGAACAGCAGCCATGCTGTGAGGAGTTTAGTAGGTTTTCTTGGATATGATAGTCCAGGATTTGTTTATGTACAAATTTCTATAGTATTTTAGAGAGAGGGAACAAAATTGCTATTGGCCTAAAGTTAGACAGTTCAGTGGAGTTGCCTCCTTTGTAAATAGGTAGACTGTAAAATTGTTTCCAGATAGAGGGCACAGTGGATTCACTTAAAGAGCGGTTAATAAGGATTGAAATAGGACAGGCTAGTGAGTGTGCAGCTGCCATAAGGAGGAATGGAGGTAAGTGATCAGCTGAAGAGGAGCATAGTTTAAGCTTACGTAGTAGGTGTTTTATGTAACTTGTGGGTACAGGTTTTAGACAGAATGTGCTGTTTTTGTTTAGAGGGGGTTGAGGGGTCAGAGGAGTTAACAGAATTGGAGGTTTGCATCAGTGTACTAACAGTATCAGTGAAGTGGGAGTTAAATATAGATGAAATTTCTTGGGAAGTACTGTTTGGATAGTGGTTTGAGGGGATGCCTGGGTGTAGCGTTTCATTGATGGAGTTTCAGAACTTCTTTAGATTGCTAGACTGCAAAGTTTTGGGTCTGTTGTAAAAGTTTTTTTGTCTTTAAAGATATGTTTTTAGTAAGGCTGTAAAGTTCCTTATAGGTTTGAAGTTGTGTGTGTGTGTGTGGGGGGGGGGATTTTGTTTTAGACCAGATTTTCCAAGCATTGTCTCTTTTATGCATTAAAGAGTGTGTTGTTTAAGACAACCGGGGTGAGCTGAGAGATTTGACTCTAATTGTTTGAAGGAGGGCAAGGAAGTTCAGAAGGTTTAGAAATATAGAGTTAAATATTTGCACTGCATCATCAAGAGGTAGATAAGTTAGAAAGGACCGGTTAATGAAGGAAAGCATGCTATTGAAGGTATCAGGATGGAAACTGGAAAGATTACGGTGTTCTTTGAATTTGCGAGGTCTGATGTGGTGGGGGAGAATCTATATACTCTAATTGGTGAGTGGTCACTTGATAAGCCAGGTAATGATTCAGTGTAGTGGCATTTGTGGGGATGTGAAACTAGTATCCAGTCAATAATAGAACTGGAAAGTGCAATACAAATTATCTTAAAACATAGCCAATCAGCAAGGAATTCACCAGGTAGCACCATTCAGCAAGGACATTACCAGGTGGTACTATTCAGCAAGGACTTTACCAGGTGGCACCATTCAGCAAGGACATTACCAGGTGGCACCTTTTAGCAAGGACTTTACCAGGTGGCACCATTCAGCAAAGACATTGCTAGGTGGCACCATTCAGTAAGGACTTTACCAGGTGGCACCATTCAGCAAAGACATTGCTAGGTGGCACCATTCAGTAAGGACTTTACCAGGTGGCACCATTCAGCAAAGACATTGCTAGGTGGCACCATTCAGTAAGGACTTTACCAGGTGGCACCATTCAGCAAAGACATTGCTAGGTGGCACCATTCAGTAAGGACTTTACCAGGTGGCACCATTCAGCAAAGACATTGCTAGGTGGCACCATTCAGCAAGGACTTTACCGGGTGACACGCAAAGCAGCATCAGTAACATTTGACCAGAAGCATTAGATTATTTTTGGCAAATAAAGATCACAATTTTCTCTGGAACTAATGTTATTCAAGTATCTTTGCTCATTACATTGTACTTTTATACCTTACTCTGACATTATTCCTTATACTGCAGTACATCCCTCTGGTTCTGTCCATGTGACAAAACCTCTGCAGACCAGCGCACCCACCTGGCTAAGAAACAAGTAAATAAACACAGTAGTAGGGATAGTTGTGTGCCGGAAAATACTCTAATATTACATCTTTATGAAAAACGTAGAGAGAGGAGATTACTGAAATACAAGGAGTGTGCTGTCTCCTTAGCAATGTCTGTCACTGGCTTCATTTTTCTAGCATCACCTACATCTATTGCGGCATGAAGGCAAAAATCAGTCTCTTTCTGTACCACAAGAATCACTGGTATGCAGCTGTCTATATTTATGTAAATACGCAGATACAGATACATATCTATATATATATAAATATATATCTACCTCTATAAATACAAGGATGGTTTCCATGCATCTATCTATATAAAGGAAGCTTTTTCATGCATCTGTCTATATAAAACAGAGGATGTTCTCCATGCATTTGTTTATATAAATACAAGGAGGTTTTCCATCACTTTCACTTTGATTAACAGTAAACTCAGAAGAAACATCATTCTAAATATAGCATTTTAACTAATTATATTATTCATAAAGGAAGAAAACTGTAAGGGGTGATGTACAAGTATTTGTATTCTAAACTATAGGGGATGATGTTCATCTATCTGTTTTGCTACAATGTAAGGGATACACAAGTATATGTATTACTACACGATAGATGGTGATGTGTGGGTATCTATGTTACAGCATCAAAGGAAAAATATTATAGTATTTGTGCTGCTGCACTGTAGAGAATGGTGTACAAGTATCAGTACTGCCACACTGTAGGGGTTGGTCTGTGAGTACCAGTGCTGCTACACTGTATGGGATGGTGTGCGAGTATGTGTGTGCTGTAGCTGACAGTGTATGAGTATCAGTGCTGCTGTTATACTGTAGGGGATGCTGTGTGAGTATTAGTACTGTTGCTACACTGCAGGGGATGGTCTGTGAGTATCAGTGCTGCTACGCTATAGGGGATACTCACACAACATCCCCTAAAGCGTATCAGTGCTGCTACGCTATAGGGGATGATGTGTGATTATCAGTGCTGCTCCACTGTAGGGGATGGTGTGTGATTATCACTGCTGTTAAACTGTAGAGTATGATGTAGGAATACAGGTGCTAACACATTAAGGGATGATGTGTGAGTGTCTGTGCTACTATATTGTACAGTACGACATAGGAGTGTCTGTGCTGCTACACTCTAGGAGATGAGGTATGATGATCTTTGTTCTTAAACTACAGGGGTGATGTGTGATTATCTATGCTGATACACTATAAGTAATGATGTGCATGTATATGTCCTGCTACATTGTAAGGGGGAAAAATGAGTATTTGTACTGTTACACTATAGGGGTAATGTATAAATGTCTGTGCTGATATGCTAGATGGGATGATGTGTGAATATATGTGTTGTTACATTAGATGGGATGATGTGCAAGTATCTGTGCTGTTACACTAGAGGGGATGATTTCTAAGTATCTGTATTGCTTTACTACAGTGGGTGGTGTAGCTGCATCTGTACTGTTACACTGTAGGGGTGATGAGTTAGTATTTGTGCTGCTACACTGTAGGGTCATGATATGTGACAATCTGTACCACTGCACAATAGTGGATTATATACAGGTATCTGTGTTGCTAAAGTTAAGGGGATGATGTGCAAATATGTGTGTTGCTACACTGTAGCCAATGGTGTGTAAATAAATGTGCTGACACACTACAGGGAATTATGTGACAGTATCTGCATTGTTATACTACAGTGGATGATGTATGAATATCTGTGCTGCTACACTTTATGGGATGATGTGCATCTTAGCTTCTGCCTTGCAGAGGATGACATGGGAGTATCTGTGCTGCTACACTGTAGGATATGATGTGCAAGTATCTGTGTTGGTACAATGCAGGGGATGATATATGAGTATTGTGCCGCTGCACTGTATGGGATGATGTGCATCTCTGCTACTTCTGCACTACAGGGAATGGCAAGAAAGTATCTGTGCTGCTACACTGTAAGGGATGATGTGCAAATGTCTATGGTGATACTCTGTGGGGGGTGATGTGCAAGTACCTGTGCTACTGTACTGAAGGAGATTATGTGCATCTGTGCTGTTACACTATATGGGAAGATACGTACGTATTTGTAAGAATGCACTATATGTGTGTATTTGTACTGCATTACTATATGTGATGATGTGTGCGTATCGGTACTGCTACAACATAGGGGATGATATGTGAATATCTATACTGCCACAATGTAGGGGATGATTTGTGAGTATCTGTATTGCTACAATTTAGGGGATGATATGTGAGTATCTGTATTGCTACAATGAACAGGATGATATGTGAGTATCTCTACTGTTACAACGTAAGGGAATTACATGTGAATATCTGTACTGCTACAGTGTAGGGGAATATGGGAGTATTTGCGCTGCTACAACATAGAGGGTGATATGTGAGTATTTGTACTGCTACAATGTAGGAGATGATATGTTTTGTAGGACAGAAATGTTTCTCCAAGATCTCCTCAGTGTACTGGAACCAACCTCTAATGGAAATCAGAAAACAGCACAATTTTAGGAGCACAGGAACAGTACTAGCAAGCAGCCACGAGAACCATAAGATGTGTAGCCTTATACACCTTTAAGATATACTTAAAAGATCATGCCTCCTCTTTCAACCACTTAGCAGTTCTTACCCCCAAATGGAGCAGGGCCGTACATGACAATCCTCGTGTAAAATTGTGTTGACTTATACAGTCATAAACATGACCCTTAAAGGTAGTCAAAGTAGTACTTTGACCTGGAGTGGTAACATTTTATAAGCTTGGACTATGCTGAGTTAAGACCCTAGCACTCCAATGAGTCTAGTTTATTTGTTGGTGTAGATTTAGGTCAGTAATGTAGATGTTTGTAGAGCCACTGGCTTTGCAAAGAAAGAGAAGGTCAAATAGGATTGGTCCTTTCATTGTTCGAAAAGCAAGACTCAGGCCACCTCAGAAGAGCCAGTAAGCTACTTAGTATAATGAGAATTTTGCTAACCTAACAAGATAGCTGAAATATTTAAGGTCTTTGACTTTCCTGCCAAGTTATTTTTGGGGCATTTCTAGTTGAGCAATGTGCTTCTTTTTACATACAAAAGGGGGCAGTATATTCAGTGATGGCTCTAGTAAGGGTACAGTACAGTGGCAGGGTAACTTCTTTGGATCTTGAAGAAATTCCCCTGAAAATGAACTGGGAAAGACAGAATAATTTCCTGACTATGGCGGACACACAGACACTGAATTTTGCCAGTTGTCATTTCAAACTGAAGGAACATTTAACAGTTTAACTGCAATGTATGAATGCAAATGTTTAAGGGGTGTAGGGTAAACACCATTCACATTGATTTGTAAAACCTGATTTGAGTCGCATGTAATCCTTAAGTGAACTGATTATTGTCTGCATGTGATGGTCCTTCACCTGTTTTGTATAAATTGCAAATATTTGGAACTTACTTGAAACTTACTTCCACAACACATCATAAAAAATCCAGACAGTCACAAATTCAAACTACTCCTAAATGAACACTTCACTAATCACTAGCTATGCTCTTGCACAGTTCCAGGGTAATTCACACCCACTTGATGTTCTCTTATTCTGACTACATCAACATTGTTTGCATACCAGCTAATACTCTCCTATGAGACTGCTAGTTCTATTTGTCTGTTTCCCTTCTCCTAAACTAACTATGTAAAAAAAAAGTAAAATGTTTGTTTACTCTTGTTATCATGATTTGTATACTGACTCGAATATCGTGAACTAGTTTCCTGATTAACTTTTAATCAAATGTTTTGTATTCTTATCTTGTATGTAATACTCTGCTGGATTTTTCTGCTGTTGTTTCTATTAATTACTTGTTGTAGCTTTTCTCCCCAGGTCTCTGCTGAAAACGGGCTTCTGGCCCAGTCAGACAATACCCAGTAAACAAATGTAAATAAATAAATAACTTTGTCAATATTCTTTGCATTTACTCCCTTGTACTCTGATTCACTGTGGTAGAACTATACTGTTTTTCTTAACTGCAATTTAATTCTGTTAGAATTATATTCTTTTATTTACCTGTTATATTTTATTTATTGTCTGTTTCACCCTTTCTTGTGATTTTACCTTCTTTTTGATGAATGCTGAAACTGTCGGTCTCAGACTGTGTGGCTGAAAAGGGCCGTTGGACCAGCCCAACTACCCTATTAACAAATAAACATATACAAATATAGCAGCCTTTTGAAGTATGTCAAAGCAGCAGGTAATATAATGCGCTGACCACTGTGCTAAAAGTTTCTTTTGTAACTGGGAATCATTGCTTGACTTGCAAGAAAAAAAAGCAAACAGCTGTTTTTTTCTGATTTTTTTTTTTTTTATTTTTGGTCAGTCAAAACAGTATCCAACCTTTGTTCATATATATTAAAAAGTATAGCAATCACTCTCTTTTCCATGTTTATTTGAGGAAGTGAAAAAGCTATGTTTATGTGCCCCTTTTTGCCACTGTATGCCTGACATAAACCCCAGCAGGCCTTGGCCAATAACCTATTGGTAGGCCAATGTCTAGTTGCTCAACTTGGTTCATCTGTGATAGCTGTGTTTATAGGTCAATACTAGTCTAGCTGCTCTTGTAGGCTGTTTTAAGCCTAGCCAATTTCCCTAAAAGGTGAGAATCAAACCCTGTACCTTGTGTCTGTCAGGTAAACATTTCAACCATCATACCAGCTCTTCTACTCCCTGTTGAGTGAAAGATGGATTTAAAACCAATCAGCCTACCAACCAAAGGACTGCTACACTCAGTATAGGTTCACTAACAGACCTGATGGTAAGAAGGAGACTTGACATCCTATGTATCCAGGAGACAAAATGGAAGGGTGGTACAGCAAAGCCATTTGGTTTGAGATCCAGAGTTTACTACTCAGGAGGAGGATGGATTAGAAATGGTTTGGGAACTGTAGTGAGGGAGTGGCTTCAGAAGACAGTGGGGGGATGCCATCAGAATTAGTGACAGAGTCATGACAATTTGACTTCAGTGTAATGATAGGGCAGTAGTCATAATCTCAGCCTATGCTACACAGCAGGTTTGTGACAAGGAAAAGACTGCATTCAGGCAGGACCTACTAGATAAAGCGGGACAACATGAGTTGATGCTGATAATGGAGGATCTGAGTGGAAATTTCAAGCAGGCAAAACAGGAAATGAGGATTGCCTTGGTCCACATGGGTAGGGTACAGCAAAAAAAAAGAAGGGGAGGCAATTCTAGACTTACATTTGGCAAATGGCTTGATGATGACAAACACATAGTTTATAGCAAGAGAGACAGTCCCAAAATCACATACAACTCAAGTAGCCTTTCTCCTAGTATGGAAAGGGCACTGGACTAGAATCAGCAGTTGCAAAGTCATCCACAGTGAAACAGTTGGCACACAGCATAAACCACTGGTTGTAAGCAGTGGTCAGAGAAGACTCTAAGGTCAAGAGAGACTAGGCTGAATTCCTGGAAGTTGACCGTCAGGAAAGCACAAGAGCTCAAGGAAATACTCAGAGCTCTAAAACCTCAGAAAGAAGAGGCAGCACCTTCAAACATTATGCTTGAGGACTATAGAACAGATAAGCAGCAGAGCCGGGTATGGAAATAAAGTACATAAGGAAAGGTGGTGATGGAATGCAGAAGTCTAAGAAGCCATGAAAAAAGGAGTTAATGAAAAAGTGAGAGAGAGAAAAGACGGACCAAGCTAAGAAGGAATACTGGTTGACTAACAGAGGTTAAGAGAGGAGTTGAAATAGCAAATAACAAGGCATCAGAGGCACTCTAGAAAGTAACTCATTAGACGGCACAAAGACATTCTATTACGTTGCAAGACAAATCGAGAACGATAAAGAAGGCAGGCTATTAACGACCTGCTCATCAGTCCACAGCACGTCAAAGGCACTTGGCAGGATCGTCTGAATGAAGAAACCCCCACAGAAGCTGTAATGCCCACACAGAGCTAACAATAAAAAGGAAGAAGAGCCCACCTTAGAAGTAAAAACAGGACCAATGAAAATGAAGTCAAGGAAAGCAGCAGGCTCACATTTATTTATTTTATTTTATTTTAGATTTGTTTACTGGGATAGTCAGACTTGGTGTAAGTCCATTTTCACTGGAGGCCCAGGTAGAAAAGCTCCACAAAGAGCACAAACAAATAATAACAAGGACGTGTTTAACCGTAAATTATCTCAGAGGTACAACGTGAACAGTGCTGAACTGGTGTGATACTCTTAATACAGGTTACAGTTTGAGTTTACACAGCATTTTGTCAAGTAAGAAATCCAAAGTACAGTGAGCTGGCTATATATTAACTTAAACAGAAACATAATTATAAGGTAAAGACTTGAGATCAAGGCAAAGCTTATCAAGATGTTGGGTGAGTTAGGGGAAAATGGCACCTGAGGGCACTCTTAGCAATATGGAAAGTTGTAGCCCACAGGAATGGAGAATAAGCATAGTAAGAAGCGAGTGTAGAGAAACAAAAGGGATCTCTACGAGAGTGGGCAGCACAGTGGTATCACACTCGACACACTGCATGAAAGTTCTGGACAGGGTGATTCATAAATCTATTATTCGATTAGATAGGAGATGAGCAGGTCAGATTCAGATTAGGATGCAGCAAAAACAACCTGATGCTTGCAGTGGGACAGATATTTGAGAAGAAGCTACAGATGAGAAAATAGTCAAATGGGCATTTCTAGACTTGCACAAAGCATATCACAAGGCTCCAAGAAAGATGATTTAGGCAATGGTTTGAAGTCCCCGAAGCAGTGGTAGAATTAGTGCAGGCTATGTACCCAGTGACACAAGTATGAACAGTGTTCGGACTCACCAAGGGGTTTTCCAGTGGCACTGGGTATGCATCTGGGTTTAGATTTGAGCCCACTGCTGTTCATTCTGGTGATGGACTACATTAGCAAATAGATCAGAGGGGACAGATTAACAAATCTGCTGTATGCAAACAAATGTCATTACAGGCAGACTCTGAACAAAAACTTCAACAAATGACAGGGAAATTGATAGGGGAAAAACAAGCCACCAGGGAGAATTCTTTACATTTAATGCCTTAATGGCACTTGCAAGTAATGTGGATTACACAGAAACACCAGACACCAGGGATACTGTAGATAAAGTAAGTAAAGCATGGTACGTGTAACCACTAAATATCAGGGATATTACTATGTAGTGTGCCTTAAAGACACTAAAAGTAAGTGGATCCCTGCACCTTTGCCACAGCAAACCTCGGAATTATTTAGCTCCACTAACTGAGAAGTTAGTGCAACAAGGGTTTGTTACATATACATTGAGGATCTCAGACATTACTCAATGTCTGAAATAGTGCATGACATCTGAGAGGGGTGGGACAAGGAACAGTAGGCATACCTCTCAACCACACAGTGTATGACACGAAAAAATCAGGGTCAACTGTTTCATAGGTTCTAAACACTTGGAAAGGTGCTATACTACTAGATTTTCAAGTACCATGTAATATCTTAATCGATATGAAGTGTGAAACTCTAATGTCTGGCATTAATGACTGACTGTAATTTACAAGGGCAAGACAAACAAGACATTGGGGACAGTCTGACAACATAAGGGCCAAGTATTGGGTACGTGTTTTGTGTGTGTGGGAATGTGTGTATTATGTGTGGGAAAGTGAAGGGGGGGTTACCTGTGCTATCACTTTGCAGCAGGAACCAGTGTTAACTACCGTAGGAAGTGATCGACTCTCTCATTAGTTAACAGTGATTCAGAGACATGAAAATTAGATAATGAAATCTTTCCTCACTGAGGTTAATGCATCTCTGAATGCCCTAGTAGTGCACTGCAGAAACAGTGCCTTTTCACTGCAGTTCTTAATGTGGTGTTGGGATTCTTTGTGAATCCTTGTGTAAGTGTTTTTTTTTGTAACACATTTAATAACATCATATATAACACAGTGACAGGAGTGCACATTCAATTATAAAAGAGAAAACAAAACATTACAAAGATTTTTTTTATGCATTATACAAATATGACTTCTGGCTTATCGATTATTCAGTTAACATTACACAGATTGCTCAGGTTCTGCCCTCCCTGAACCATTCCCTCCTCCTAACCAATATTCTGCATGTACTGCTCCCACAAATTCCATTTATTTCTTATGTAATTTGAACCTTCCCTTTTTGGAAGATCTCACCGCTAATTCTTTTGTCTCTTTAACAACAGTATCATCAATTAACAGTTATTCCTGCTATTTGTTTCACATCTTTACTACTTTTTGTGCATTAAATTGCAGTTCCAGTCGGTTTAACTAGAAGTTACACTGCATGTTTTACAGTTAGCTGGTTGTTTCTCTGATAGATAGCGCCTACATTTTTACCCTGAATGTTCTCCTTTGTCATTCTGTTATATAGCATCTCTGTTTTGTTAATTGCCCTTTGCCGTTCCACGTCTATTTCCCACTTTTACGTTTAATCATACTTTCAGTTGCTATTCCAGTCAGGGGGTAAATTTGCGAGGCCAGTAGTGGCTGTTCTTGTGCAGAGAGTAAATGTGAAGTTGTTCTATCTCGCCATTCATTCTTTACTGATGGGTTCGGAGCCGATCCACTGCTCCGACTCAGCCAACTGCAAAAGCTCAAGGTATTCAACCAGCTCGAGGCCAACTCCCTATCCCATGATACACCCTGATCTTCCCCCAGATCCTGTTTGCCGCTGCAACTTGATCAGACGTTCCCCAGCTCTGGCCAGTGAATACTTTTCTTCTTCAATATATTATAGCTTTAGTTTTTAGCAAAAATTTCGTAAATTAGCATTAGTAGTAGTTAAAGTGTGTAGGCGTATGCTTATAGTTACATTTGGATTCGATATTTAGTCTTTAAGGCCTTCTATTCTCCCTATCTCTCTCTTGAATTAGCATAGTTAGTGTGTTTAAGAGGAATTAGTGGCCGCGGTTTTTTTTAGGCCCTTTAATTCTTCTTTCTATTAATTTAAAGTGTGTGTTAGCTCTACATTTAGAGCATATAGTAGATATTATAGCATAACTAGTGTATTTAATAGTGTTAGCCCATAGTTTTTCATAGGGCACAGAAGTTCTTCTCTATTAGAGTGTGTGTTTAGCCCTTTCTTTATTACAGGGCGTATACTTACATTTTCTTCCTATTTAGTAAAGTAGTGGCCGTATTTTTAGACAATTAGGTTTCATTTTCTTACTAGTGTTAGCATGGTGTGTTAGAGTGCAATTCCTGCCTATCTTTTTACACAGGGCATATACATAATTTCTGTGTTTTTTGATTAGTTTAAGCCCTTTTATTACAAGGCTTGAATAGTTGTTGTTGTGTGAACTGCTTGTGGAGGAAGTCATACCAGGAGAAAGAGAAAGCCATCTTTTGCCAGATGTGGGCAAAAGATGTCCATAACAGATGGACGGACATATTGAATGTGTTTACTGCTTGGGTGAGGTTCACCTGCAAGAAATCTGCTCTACATGCCAATCCTTTAGCTCAAGAGTGTTGCATGAGAGGAACAGAAAGTTGATGGATAAAGGTCTGCTTAAATCATCTTTTCAGGAATCCTTGGATAAGCCAGACAAACACTCAAAGAAGATGGAGCCATCAAAATCTCCATATACATCAAAGTCAGCTTTCAGTAAAGCATCAACATCAGTTCCACAGCCTTCGGAACTGACTGTCGTTATGGTTCAGAGCTGGTCCCTGACCTTGGAGCTGGTATTTCCAACCTTAAAGTCTTCTATACTACAATCTGTGGCCTCATCACATTCCTCGCAGGCCTCAAGTAGACTGTCTGATCTGGATGTGGACCGTGTGGTGAAGAAACTCCTACAGATACTGGCGCTAGCAAAAATTTTATCGACACTGACCCAGGGGGCTTCGGAGCCGATCTTAGTTCCTCCTACATCTTCTGTTCCTCCTCCAACTTGCATGGACATTTCAGAGCCGGACAGAGCGGAACTGATGATCATGGACCCTTCAGGTCTGATACTTTCTATAGGTTTGCTGGCCCTGACTGCCCAGATACCCTCAGTGCCAAATGAAGAATCTCACGGCCAACACTCACCGGTCAGGTCCGGGGAGGATAGTTGGACTGACTTGTTGGTGATGACTTTACCTCTCAGGACCAAGGCTCGGGTGAGCTTGGCCCTGACCTCTGGGTCACAGCCCTCTGTACAGGTGCAGACGATTTCCATTGGATCTTCTGATCCGAGGGAATCTTCTTGTCGGGACCGAGCAGCCTTCAAAGCTATGAGGAGGGCTTTGTCTACCCTGACAACCACTCCATCAGTTCCAGCAGCTCCCTCCCTGAAAGCACCGGTGTCTGCCTCTTCATCACATGCTCCTCTGAAGTGTAGAGATCCTGAGCTTCAAGACACTCCATTGGGTGAGCCATGTTCTTCTGAGACCTTTCCAGAAGCCCCCACTGAAAGTGCCTAGGAAGAGACACTGCAAGAGGAAGCATTTGGACTCCCCACAGGAGTCAGTCACTTTGGATAATGACTTAGATGAGTCAGAAGGGTCCCCCTCAGAAGATATCTCCTTTGCAGATATCTTAGAGATTCTTAAACAGAGGGGTGGCTGGAAATCCCTTAACCTTTCTGATGATTAGTCAGTTCTCCTGAAGGCTTTTGGATCTCAACCCTCCACCTCTTGGGTGTCTCCACCCTTCAATGAGTTGCTGGAATTATTCACTTGAAGGGCGTGGCAGCCCCCAGACACCACAGAGCCTGTCCCTAGGAAGCCTAACAAATTTATAACCAGCCCACAAGACCGACTTTAACTTACCAAGGGAGTACCGGTTGATGCTATGGTGGTGGCGGCAGTCACCAAGAAGGAATCATACGAGACTACTTCTTCTGTTCATCATCCTTATAGGGAATCTAGGATTATGGACAGATATGGGAAGCATATGTTCAGTTCAGCGGCCTTTGTCCTTCGATCGCTGAACTACCTCACACATTTTACCAGATTGCAAAGAGATCTCCTGAATGAGCTAGGAGATACCCTACAGGGTTCAGTAGCTGTGGGAGTTTCGGAGAAAGTAACTGCCCAGATCTCCACTCTTAATTCGATAGTGAACTCTTCCATGAGTGTTCATCAAATGTATGGCAGTAGTCACCGCTCACCTGAGATGGTTGGGATTCCAGGTGTTTCCATATCTAGACGACTGGAGCAAAACTAAACAGTTTCTATGACATTAAGTCTGCCTCCAGAAAGAATTTCTCTTTTACGAGAACAAGTATCAAACCTGCTTCCGAGAAAAAAAGCCCCAGCCTCAATGGTACTCCAATTGCTAGGATCGATGGCAGCAGCAATCAATGCCATTCCCTCACATGAATGCATATGCAAATTCTACGATGGCTCCTATTCTCTCAATGGTCCTTTCAGGAACTTCTAATGTCACATCAAATTGTCATAACGAATGTGTGCAAGAAGGACCTTCAATGGTGGTTGATGTCTCAACATGTATCTCAGGGATGTCCATTCGTTCTACCCAATCTCATAGCCACGGTGACCACAGATGCTTCCTTGATTGGGTGGGGGGACATTTTCAGGGAAGAATAGCCTAAGACATGTGGAAGAAACACAAGGCTCATCTGCATATAAATGTCCTGGAGATGAGAGTAGTACCTCTAGCATTGCAGTCCTTTCAAGACTCTCTACCTCTGGGAACAATTGCAATTCAGACAGACAACGTCAGTGGTCTGGTACATCAACAAACAAGGAGGAAAGTACAGTTTTGTACCTACCATAAATGTAGATGTTCGAGGATTCCCTTGCTGCAGTCCTGACTATTGGGTATAGTCCGCGTCCCAGTCGGCCCGAATACCAGAGTATAAGGCTGACGTCGGTCATGGCGCCTTAGACTGACGTCAGTACGTCAGGGTACTAATGCGCATGACCGACGTCATTTCCTCAGTCTTTTCTTGCCCCAGATGTCAGAAGACCCAAAAAGACAAGTCCCAAAACAACCTGCACCAAAAAACATGTACAATATATACAGTAATATATATACAAAAAATATAAGCATGTAAACTCACCTACACAACCACCCTGAAACACAGAGGGGAAGGAGGGAGGGTAAATTGGACTGCAGCAAGGGAATCCTCGAACATCTACATTTATGGTAGGTACAAAACTGTACTATGTTCTTCGTCTTCCCTTGCTGCAGTCCTGACTATTGGGTAGAATCCCAAAGCAGAGGTAAGGGAGGCTGGCAAATTATAAAGTAGCAGGAGCTGACAACATGCCTTGTAAAACAGCTGTGGCAAAACCAGCTCTAGTCTTAGAGTATATAGGCAGGTGATAATGCCTAGAGAAAGTATGCACTGAACTCCAAGTAGCTGCTTCCAGAATATCCTTAGTTGCCACCCCCCTTAGAAATGCTGTTGAAGTGGCAGTAGCCCTAGTGGAATGAGGCCTAATCCCAGCTGGAACCTCTTTGCCATGATGGGAATAACAAAATGCAATGCAAAAGCCAATCCACCTAGAAATAGTTTGTTTTGACACAGGCTTGCCCTGTGAACTCAAAGCAAAAGAAACAAGTAACTGCTGACACTGCCTAAAATCTTTAGTCCTGCTCAAATAATAACGCAATTGCCTGTGTACATCTAAAGTGTGCAAAATCTTTTCCCCTTTATTTTGAGGATCTGCAAAAACGTAGGCAAATGAATAGTTTGGTTTAAAGCCACACTAGAAACCACCTTCGCATAAAGGAAGGATTAGTACGTAATGAAACCCTGTCCTTATGGAAAACCAAAAGGGCTCTACTGCCATAAGGGCCTGCAACTCAGACACCCTTCTTGCAGAAGTAATAGCCAACAGAAAAGCAGTCTTCCATGACAAATATTTCAATTCAGCAGTAGCTGCAGGCTCAAAAGGTTGTAGAGTAAGTTTTTCCAACACAAAATTGAGATCCCAAGCAGGAGTAGGAGCTCTCATTGGGGTCTTATATTCTTTGCCCTCTAAGAAACTGCTTGAACAAAGGATGCGAAAACAAAGGTGGGTCACAATCATAGTGAGCTGAAATTGCTGCAGCATGAATCTTTATGGAAGAGAAGGACAAACCTTTGTCCAATAATTCAGTAAGATATTGAAGAGCCACACTCAAATTAGGCTCTGAAATCTCCAAATTCTTTGCTGTACTCCAAAATAAAAATCTCTTCCATTTTTCTGCGTACACTCTCCTAGTACTAGGCCTTCTAGCTTCCATAATCACATTTAAAACTTGTTGAGGAAGCTGAGACCTACCGTGCTTCAACACAGAATATGCCAAGCTGTGAGATGAAGAGATTGAAGCTTGACATTGAGCAGATGACCGTCCTTCTGAGATAACAGATGAGGAATCAGAGGTAAAGGCCATGGAGGCTTCTTTACAAGACTCCTTAGAAGTGGGTACCAGTGTTGCCGAGGCCAATCTGGAGCTATCAAAATCATCCTTGGCCTGTCTTGTCTGACCTTTAGTAATACCTTTGGAAGAAGAGGTAGAGGTGGAAAGGCATAGACATGAAGGTTTTTCCAACTGAAAGACAGAGCATCCACTTTCCAAGCTGTGTGATGAAACCCCTTTGTGCAATACTTTGGCAGCTGGTGGTTTAGTGGAGAAGCGAACAGATCTATGTCTGGAGTTCCCCATGACACTGTCAATTTCTGAAATACATGAAGATCCAGTTTCCACTCGTGGGGATCCATGATTTGTCTGCTTAATACATCTGCTAGGAGTTCTGTGCTCCTGGCAGAAACCTTGCCTGAAGAGTCAGTTGCAGGCTTAACGCAGTCTCCCATAAAATCATTGCTTGCCTGCATAGAGGATAAGAATGTGTTCCCCCTTGCTTGTTGATGTACCACATGACAGTTGTGTTGTCTGTCAGAATCAACACCTGCCCTGGAAGAAGTAACTCCTTGAACGCCATCAATGCAAACTGGACTGCTAACATCTCCTTCATGTTGATATGTAGATGCTGTAGTCTGGCAGGCCACTTGTCTTGTATCCACTTTCCATTTAGATGAGCTCCCCAAGCAGTGTCCGAGGCATCTGTCGTTAAAATCTGACTCGCCTCTGGCCGGGTCACAGAGAGTCCCTTGTTTAGGTGACATTCCTGAGCCCACCACAAGAATTCCTTTTGAAGGCAAGGTATTATTTGAATGACAGTGTCCAAATCTTGGCAGTGCTGTGTCCATACATTTTTGAGATACCACTGCAGCTTCCTCATATGCAGTTTGGCATTGGGAAGCACCAGAATACAAGATGCCATGAACCCTAATGCTTGAAGGACTGTCCTTGCAGTCAGCACGGACTGATGAGATAGTTGATGGAAGTAAAGTGACAGACTCTTTTGTTTGTCCGGGGTTAAAAGGCCATCTGAGCTGCTGTATTCAGTCTCACACCCAGAAAGCACATGTCTTGAGAGGGTACTAGACTGGACTTTATTTCGTTCACAGAATACCCTAGGCATCTTAGCACTGCTATGACATATTCCAGATGCTGTAGAAGGTGTTCCTTTTCTTGAGCCAGAATCAGGCAGTCGTCCAAGTAAGGATAAATTTGAATGCCTTGAAGCCTGAAGTAAGCTATCACTGGAGCCAGAACCTTTGTGAATACTCTGGGCGCAGTAGATAAGCCAAAGGGCAATGCAGAGAACTGATAATGAAAATCTCCAGTTCGAAACCGCAGATACTTTCTGCAACTTAGCCTTATAGGCACATGAAGGTAAGCTTCCTTGAGATCCAAAGTTACCATCCAGTGATCCTTGCCCAGCAGAGGTAACAGTTGCTGTAACGTCAACATCTTGAACTTGGGAATGTCCAGATAAGTGTTGAGGATAGATAAATCCAGAATTGGTCTCCACGTGTTCCCCTTCTTTGGTACTAGGAACAGGCGAGAATAAAATCCAAGCCCCTTTCTGATACAGGGACTGGCTGAATGGCCCCTATCTGGAGTAACTGAGAAACTTGCTTGTGAGCCTCTTTTCTTTGTGGAGGAGGAACATCTGGCATGCCTTTGAAAGGGGCATTGTGTGGAAATAAAATCTGTAACCGTGATGAATAATATCCAGCACCCATCTGTCTTGAGTGATTAAATCCCAATTTTCTTTGAAAAGAGACAATCTTCCTCCCAAAGGAGCTGCCAGACGAGAGTCCACTGGCAGCTGAAAAGGCAGGTCATTGGTTCTGCTTACGAAAGGACTGACCCCTGCCCTCACCAGAAGTCTGAGCAGGTGAACTGTCTGATCTAGGCCTAAACGAACCTTGAGCCCTGCCCCTACCACGTCTAGACCTACCCCTAGACTGGGAACCATAAGCAGGATATGTCCACCCCTTAGCAGGCCAATTTCTACTAAACTTCGGAGGCTGCACCTGCAAAAAATCTTTAACAGTCTGCATAGACTTAGCTTTGTCCTCCATTTTCTTTAAAACTGCTTCCACAGGCGGTCCAAACAACACATCAGACTGTAAAGGAGCATCCAAAATCCTAGTCTTAACATGCTCAGCTAAATTCTGATCCTTCAACCAGGCATGTCTGCGAAGAACAGAACTAGTAGCAGCCACCCTCGAGGAGGCCTGAACAGCATCAAAACCACACTGCAAAGAATGCTTACCCACTTGTTCAGACACATGAACCAAATCCAGCAATTCTTTACACTCAATACCTTCCGCCAAAGCATCCACCTTAGATTTCAATTGTGAAAGGAGATAATTTTGATATTTCAGCATATGAAACTGACAATTCAACGCCCTCATGGCTAGAGTGGAAGAAGTATATACTTTCTTACCCCACCTATCCAAAGCCCTTGCCTCTTTATCAGAGGGTACAGGATTTTTAACCACAGAAGCTTTAACACCTTTAGGCCCCTGAGAAACAGTTTCTGGGTCCGCCCTGGGACTCTTAAACAAATACTTATGAGCTTGGGCACCCTATAATACCTAGCAGGCTTAACTGGAGCAGGAGGCAAGGGGTCAGGGTTCAGAGAAGCCTCTGCGAAAACATCCTCCACCACATTCAACACAGGAGGAATAGCTAAGGGCCTATGCTGGGGCAAAAACAAGAATTCCCTAAGCCTTTTTCTGGAGTCAGAGTAATCTTGGCCTTCCCATTTAAAGTGCTGCGTCATGGAGTGAAGAGTCTCTGAAAATGAAAAATCCTCAGGAGGAGAAGCTGAAGGAGTGGAATCATCCACATCAGAATCAGAATAAGTAGGAAACTCTTGCAAGTCTTCCACAGAAGACTCTGAAGCCTGTGAACACTGTTCAAAACTATCAAACTCCTGTTCCACCCTAGGCCTCTTATCAGGTGGGGGCATAGAACCTCTAATCAGAGTAATCAAATCTTCTGCCATTTTAAGCATATGTTTCTTAGGCACAGAGCCCGAAATGCTAGGAGAAGCCCCCACAGAAGCTGAACTTGGCCTACCTCTAAAAGAAGCTTTGGCAACAGAAGGAGAGGCCCTAACTACCTTGGGAAGAGAGGGAAGAACAGTTACCTGAGAAGCCCCTCAGCCTGGCCTACCTCCTGAGAGGGCACATCCTGTAACAGTAAAGTATCTGCCTGAGACTCCATAGAGACTCCTGGCAAAACCTCTGGCTCCCCTGAGCCTTCTAAAGGACCGGCGTCCGGGACTGCCGGTTCCTCACCCCTAGGCTTCACTGTTTTGTCCTTGCGCTTCTTGGATGAAGCAGGCGTCGGAGCATCCGACGGCATATTATAATTGCAACGCTTCCCAAACACTAACCTAGCACAATCAAGCCTCCTCTTAATAGTGCGCTTGTTAAATCTAGCACAAGAGCGGCAACCAACAACGTCGTGCTCAGGCCCTAAACAAGGTATACACAATGTATGATAATCCCTATGCGGTATCTGCTTCCCACAAGAAATACAGTTATTCACTTTTTCTGACATCCGGTTAAATACTGAGGCAAGAAAAACCAAAATGTTCTAACGGGTTACTTAGCCAACTCTGTTTTCGGTCTGAAACTCCGGTTTCGGAAAATCTCAGAACGCCAACCTGCACTCGCAAAATTGCTTCTGCATCGGACCATGCGGCAAAAAAGACTGAGGAAATGACGTCGGTCATGCGCATTAGTACCCTGACGTACTGACGTCAGTCTAAGGCGCCATGACCGACGTCAGCCTTATACTCTGGTATTCGGGCCGACTGGGACGCGGACTATACCCAATAGTCAGGACTGCAGCAAGGGAAGACGAAGAACATCCAAATCTTACCCCCTGTGTCGAGAGGCCATGAGAGTATGGAAGTGGACAATTTCCTCCTCAGTGCTTTCTGTTAGCAATGCACATCCCGGGGAAATCCAGTGTGATAGTAGACAAGCTGAGCAGGGCAATGTTACTGCCTCATGAGTGGTCCCTAAAACAATAAGTAGCGGAAAGGATTTTCCACAGATGGGGCCAGACTTGCTGTGATCTTTTTACAACCCCAACAAACAACAAAATGCAGCAGCTACTTTTCCAGCCGGGGGAAGCCCCAAGGGATGCAGTGGTGCACAATTGGCCCCTGGGTCTCCTTTATGCATTTTCCCGCTTCCCTCTGATTCCCAAGGTATTACAGAAAGCAAAACTACTGGGAAGGACCATGATACTAATAGCCCCATACTGGTCTCGGCAAATTTGGTTTCCCTTCCTCCAGCCTCATCTTTTGGGAGAACCCTGGATCCTGGACCCAGTTTCGGATCTGTTGACCCATTCATCGGGGGCTCTTCATCCTTCACTTCATTCCCTCAAACTGACAGTTTGGCTGTTCCAATTCCTACAATAGCCAGGATTTACAACCTCTCAACTGAGGCCCAACATATTATAACATCTTCTCATAAATCGTCTATCAGAAAGTTATATCTTAGCAAATGGAAGAGATTTTCTTTATGAGCCTTTCAGAATGATGTTGATCCTTACCTAGCTCCAATCCCATCTATATTGGAATTCCTAACTAAACTTTTCAACAAAGGAGCAGCTGCAGCTACCATCAGAGTTCAATTAGCAGTGATATAAAATTTTCACTTTGGTTTCCAAGGCTCTAATGTCATGTCACATCAACTTGCTAAAGCCTTTCTTAAAGGTGCCATTCATTTAAGGCCACCAATCAGAGCTCCAGTCATGTCATGGAATCTAAATTTTGTTCTTTCCAGAATCATACTACCCCCTTTCAAACCAGCCTCATCCTGTTCTTTGAAATTCCTTTCATGGAAGACTATTTTTCTGATAGCCATTACTTATGCTCGAGGGATTTCTGAGCTGCAAGCCCCATCCATCAAACCTCCTTATCTGACTTTCCATAATGACAGAGTTTCGATCGGAACTAATCCATCCTTTTTACCAAAAGTTTGTTCAAAGGCAAATCTTAACCAATCTATTGAGTTGCCAGTTTTCTTTCCCCAATACATAAATAGGATGGAACACATGCTACACAAACTTGATGTTCATAGACAACTATGATTTTATCTAGACAGAACAAAACAATTCAGGTCAACGGATCAACTATTCATTTCCTTTTCAGAGTCAAAGAAGGGTGGCTTAGTGAGAAAAGTATCCTTGTCAAGGTGGCTATCAGACTGCATTTCCTTCATTTATAATTCACAAAATGCCCCCTTGCAACAAAAAGTAAAGGGCCACTCTATTAGAGCTATTTCAACCCCATTAGCCTTTTCTGTGAGGTTACCATTAGACTGTATTTGTGCAGCAGCTACCTGGTCAACACCTCATACCTTTATCACTCATTGCAAAGTAGACAAGGCCTCCAGGGACAGGGCCTCCTTTGGTAACACAGTTCTAAGGAATATACTCCCATGAGCCACCCGAAAAGATGGTGCTTGGGACGCTACCCATCAGTAAAGAATGAACGGCGAGATAGAACAACTACACATAAAGAAGTTATATACTCACCATAATGTTCCATGTGAGTTGTTCATCTCGCCTTCGTTCTTACATCCTACTCTTCAAACCCATTCCAGTCTACTTGAGGTCCATATAGAGTGCTTTGTCTCTTATCCAACTCTGAGTGGCACATTTATACTACAAATTAGTCATGTAGCAAACAAACTCTGAGAGAAGATCAGGGTGCATCATGGAATAGGGAGTTGGCCTTGAGCTGGTTGAAGACCTTGAGCTTTTGCAGTTGGCTGAGTCAGAGCTGAGGATCAGCTCCGAACCCATCAGTAAAGAATGAAGGCAAGATGAATAACTCACATGGAACGTTATGGTGAGTACATAACTTCTTTTTCACTGCTGTTTCTGAGGAGTGGACTTTAAAGGCTGGAGGTCCAGAAGCTTTTGATTGGTTCTTTTACTATCTCTTTAGTTTAACAGTCCTATGTGACATTCCACACAACTCAACTTCACGTTCGACTGATGCCAGCACATTCAGTTTCAAAATGCACTGGTGATTGGTGACTCCATACTTAGGCACACAAATTCTGCCAGCTATCTTTCAGGGACCAAGACAACTGACATTACAAGGACTCTGAGGACCTTTAAACCAGACAAATGTGAGTGTGACACGGTGGTGGTAAGCAAAACCCTGTGGGATACTGAGAGTGACATAACAGAGGTCTCAATGGATGTCATAAATGCAGGAAAGACCCTAGTATTGAGTGGAATCCTTCCATCATCAACATAATGGCAAGGTGTAAAGAAAAAAGTATTTTCTTTAACAATTGGCTAAACATCTGTTGTCATTCTAGGAGGGTCAAGTATGAGTTAGCATAGGATGACATACTTAACAATTGTACTCCAAGAAGGATTTGCACCTGTCATTCCAAGGCTTCAGCATACTGGCAAAAGCTTCTGTTACCTCCATTGCAGCTTGTTTATGCAGAGTCTAGTTGATGGGACTAAAAAACAACCACTGGACTATATTAAAGTGGCTGTACTTAATGCTAGAAGTCTAGAGAAGAAACTGCTGGACCTTGAGACCCACCTGCATTTGGAACACATCCATGTATGTGTTATTACATCTAAACTGGGTTAAGTGTCTCAAAACTACTCCCTCAATACCTGGATTTTATGTTTACTACTCATTTAGACCTGATGGAAACTGTAGTGTCATATCCATATTTGTTAAACACCACATTACCTTGAGACAGATATCTAGGGACCAGTTGTGTTCCTCAGGAATCTGTGCTAGAACCTCTGCTATTTGCTATCTACTTCTCAGCTCTCCACTTATCAAACGAGGATCTGTGGTTAACTATATTTGCAGATGATTGTAAGTTGGAAGTCATCATCAACTCGCTCTATGATATACTGCAATAGGAACTTGCAACTGGCAATAGTTGGTGTACAAAAAATGGGCTCACACTCATATGCTAAAAAGTGCAATATTGTAGCATTTGGTAAGGACACCCCAGCTCCAGCTTATAGCAGATACAACACACCGCGTCATAATGGAAAGGTAGTGAGAAACCTAGGTACTTGAGTAGATCATGTTACAACAATGTTTAGGAAATCCTTTTACCTTGCACAGTTTATAGCAAAAAGCATCTGTCCCAGATCAGTAGTAGTCATCACCTCCTTGTACTTCCCACTTACTTATATCGGAAAGGCCTCAGAGGTTTGCAACAATAAAAAATCATGGGCTTAAAAGACCTGAACTACCAAGAAAAACTACAGGCTTTATCTCTGTACTCAGCTTCATATAGACTGCTTAAGAGTGATCTGTGCCTTGTTTATGAGCTCCAAGGGGTCCAGTAGTCTAAGAACTCATACCTCCTTAAATCAAACAGTAGATCTAACACTAGGACCACATATCTAAATTTACTCCAACAAATAAATAACTCAGTAGGAGGGACAGCTTTGTCTCTCAGCACCTACACCTTCTCTGTATAAACTTCCCTTCCACACCAAGCAGTGTGATATACTGTCTGCCTTTAAAAAGCACCTGGAGAACTGGTTGGGTATTTATAAATTCACACCTGGTATGACTGGCCTGGATCTGCCTGAAATGGGGAGAACTGGATCGGTATTTATAAATTCATGCCTGGTGTGACGGGCCTGGATCTGCTTGAAAAAGGGAGAACTGGATGGATATTTATAAATTCACGCCTGGTATGACTGGCCTAGATCTGCTTAAAATGGGGAGAATTGGATGGGTATTTAGAAATTCATGCCTTGTATGACGGGCCTGGATCTGCCTGAAATGGGGAATACTGAATGGGTATTTATAATTCATGCCTGGTATGACTGGCCTGGATCTGCCTGAAATGGGAGGTACAGCCCAAGAACAGATACTTGCAAAGCAGAAATTATCTGACAGCTCAGGTGCCTTGAAATTCCGATGGTCCTATATGAGACATTACAGACTTTTCTCCTGCAGTTATGAACAGAATACACTAATCACTTGAACAAGAAGTATTTTATACTGTACTTCATAGCATCAATGAAAGCCTGAGTAATGCTGAAACAGCTTCAGACCAGCACCTTCTGTCTAACCTGTAAGATGCAGAAGTACTGACAATTGTTTGACACAGCCTTTTTAGGACTGACATTTTGTCCCAAGAACTGTTAAATATAAATATGAAATTATAAATGATACTATATATCATCAATTAAAGGCTACATATAAATCAATACATGCACTGCTTATTATATAATATAGGGATTATGACTGTGTTGTCAATCATAGCCTACCTCTTATGTCTTTGAGACATGGATACCAAGAAATTCATCTTGACAGCAAAGCTCAAGAAGTGAATTGTGGCATCCATGTTGAGAACACATAATAAAAGGGTATGATCCATGACACAATCATAATTCTTTGTAGTACATGGAACTTTACCTGCTCCATGTACTACTAGTTACAGAATAAAAAAAAAATCACAAAATATTATGCCAGCTTTCAAAGCCATAAAACACTTAGCGGACACCACCATTAAGGTAGTGCAACTCTGTACGTCAAGTTTACACTTACCTTTCATGCCTCTCAACTATCCAGACTTTTGCAGAATGTCCAGATTTGGTTTGCTTCTCATAACATCTGAGGTTTTTAGACAAACCACTGAGGACTGAAGTCACTAAATAATTATATATTTTGGAGTTTCACAGTTCATACCCTTCAGAAAAAACATGTGAAGGTTTTATTTCCAACAACTTTCTAAGGTCATTAGAGGAACTTAGGGACACATTTCTGACATGGACAGCAGGCAGAAACAAATATTTTATGTCACTGACATTTGCTGGTGAGAACTGGCAGATTTTACTGTGTGGCACTAGAGCTGACCTTAACAACTTTAGTAGGGGGTGCTTAACATTTAAGGATATCTCGCGCCACTCTGGCACTAACTGGCTTGTCTTTTTCTAAATATCAGGGTGTAATCACCACTCTCCATGCACTAAAATAATGGTCTCAAAATAAGCAATTCCATGATTTTTCATATTTTTGTTTAATAAACAAGAATTAAAGTCATCTGTATTGGCAGTGTACCTTGACCAATGGCATCTATATATATGGGTTCATGTCAAACCAACGACATGTTAAAATAACAAAAGCCACTACAGCGAAACGAAACCATCGACAGTTGAAAACATCGACAGTACATGTATACGAAAGTACAATGCTAACATGGGTCCTGCAAGGGGGAAGTAGTATGGGTACAGTATCATATCATATTCTTTACTTCCCCCTTGCAGGACCCATGTTAGCACTGTACTTTCGTATACATGTAGTGTCGATGTTTTCAACTGTCGATGGTTTCGTTTCGCTGTAGTGACTTTTGTTATTTTAACATGTCGTTGGTTTGACATGAACCCATATATATATATATATATATATATATGTATGTATATATATATATATATATATATATATATATATATATATATATATATGGGCTCACTACATAATCTCGAACTTTTGAAATACCGAATTTCAAAAGCTCGAGACTATAAACCTGAAACCCCTATATACCGAAACTAGACAAGCGCGAAATTTAAAATCCCAAACATCTAACACACATACAGCATTACACATACACACAGCTTCCCCCCACAATCAACATATCACACTACACTCCCCACACCCACCCTACTTAAACATTCTAACTCCGAGATCGCACAAACAGACACACAAGGCAAACTTACACCCACAAGTTACAATCCCTCACACACACACACACACACACACACACATACACACACATATCACAGTCACAACATACACTTACACACACCAAATTCCCTCACAAACACACTTACACACACACACATACTTACCTGAACCGCAACACCAGAAGTGCTAATTCAATATCTCTGAACATCGGGATTTTGAATTTCGCGCATCTTGTCTTTCGGTATTCCGGGGTTTTGGCTACATGGTCTCAAGCTTTTGAAATTCAGTATTTCAAAAGTTCAAGATTATGTAGTGAACCTATATATATATATATATATATATATATATATATATATACAGATAGATACTTAAATACCACAAATGCAAGTACACAGACACACCCACACACACACACACACACACACACACACACACACACACACACACACACACATTTTTATTGTGTCAACCTTTAAAGCTTTAATAGTTTTTAATGGTTTTCAGTGAAGTTTGATTGAAAGTCCATATTATTCAGATTTTGTAAGATTTTGAACTAAGTACAACTGATGTGCATTTACACAAGTGATTTTTTTACATGCGACTTTTTATTTGTATTTAAATGTAATATTTTATGTTTTTTATTTCTGAGGAAGTCTCAGACCTGAATAGGATGAAAGTGCTTTAACTTTATTTCATAATAAATTACTATTTATTTCAACACCTTCACAAAACGTTTCAGGTGTGTGTGTGTGTGTGTGTGTGTGGTCTTTGATTGCTGGTGCTGTTTCACATACTTTAAAGTGCTATTTTTGAGCAGGCACCCCATATAGCCCACTCCTGCTCAGCCCAGAAAGCAGCATGGAGTTGCTGTGTTGATCGTCTGCTCTCAAGTTGAAGCACAGAGGTTAGGTGCAAGACCAAATGGGTGGTAAACAGGAACAGGACAGATTTAGAACAAACTCTGGCAATGGAAACTGGCTCTTGGGACATTGAACATCACAGCATGGGCAAGGAAGCAGGTGAATTTTGTGCATGGGACTGAAAAGTACTTACTTCTACAGAAGCTATGATTGAAAATGGTGCTTAGATGGGGTGTCAGTTCATTCTGTAGTTCATGTAGAACGAAGCCTGGGATGTTGTCAGGTCCCATGGATGCTGTGTTCCCGGCTTTGGAGAGTGTGGTTTTTACCTGTGCAGCCGTGATTACAGGAACTTTGCATTGTTCTGGTATAGAGATGGTCCCTTTAGGGGGTGGGGTAAAGTTAGCATTGAACCTATCTGCCAGGATACTGGCAATATCAGTTGGTTCTGTATATTTAGTGCCATTGTGCTGTAACTCAGAGCAGATCTGAGTGTTGCCATTGAGATTCTTGACATAGCTATAGAATGCTTTGTGGTTGTCTTTAGAATCAGTGGCAATTTTGTTTTCATAACTTGCTTTGGGGGATTTTATGAGGGATCTCAGCTTCTTACTGAGGATGACCAGGGAGTTTTTTCAGTCATGGGATTTTACTCTTTTTTTGCAAGAGTTTCTTTCTTCTGCTGTATAGTTTGTTTATGGTAGGGAACCACCAGATTGGCTTCCTTTTTTTGGAGGCTAGCATTTTGGTACTGTTAGGGATAGCACGATCCATGCACTCATGTAAGTGCTTATAAAGTGCATTTGGGTAGGATTCAGCAGTCGTACCTCTATTGTCCATCTGCATGGGTGTTGTGAAGTTTGCCACTTCTGTCTTAAGAAGTGTGAAGTTGGCTTTGGAGAAATTTTTTACGGTGGTTTCCCTAATGGGGGGTGGGGGCGGGATGTGGATGTCTAAGCTGATTAGCTTGTGGTCAGATCTGACCAACAAGAAATTGACCTCTGGTATGGAACACCGGTCGCCCATGTTGGTAATAACCAGGTCTAGGATACTGCTGCCCCTGGTGGGGGTGTGGATAAGTTGATCCAAGGCATTGGAATTTATGAATTCCAGAAAATGTTGAGCAAAAGAGTTGGTACATGAGTAGTTTTCCAAGTTAATGGTGGGGCAATTGAAATCGCCCATTATTATGGTGTTGGGCTGTACCATAATATTTTCCAGTGTATCAAGAAATGAGGAGTGGGAATCATGGGGCATGGTGGGGTATCTGTAGCAAGTTACAATTTGGATTGCGGTCTTGCCCAGAGGTGGTTGCACTTGGATAATCTTGGATGCATTATGCTGAGCAACTAGCCTGGAGGAGTAGATATCCTTAATGAATATGGACACACCTCCACCTTTAGTGTTTCGGTTGAGGTTAGGTGGCCGAAATGTGTTATAGGAATTATAGCCTGGTAATGCAGGGGTGCTGTCTGGAGCCTTGAACCAGGTCTCTGTCACTGCACAGATGTCGATGTTGTCCATTTTAAGAAGTGCCACGAGTGAGTGCATTTTGAGGTTTATACTTCTAGCATTGAGTAGCATTAGCCTCAGATTTTGCTTGCTTGTACCTGTTACAGTGGTGAATTTGTCATTTGAACCTTGCCTAAAAAAGGCACTATGCGCCAGTATCCAGAATCCCAAGGGTGACAGTTGCAGGCCATCTCAGGCAAAGCATTGTGGTCTGTCGATCATGTCATCCCAGGCAGACAGATACTGGATCCCCTTACAGGAAGCTTAGCCAATTGTTGAAGTCAATCATTTTGTCCTTGTACTGTGGTATCACTCTGGGTGATGGCAGAATGCTACTCAGGGCTAGGGTCATACCTGCCTGGTCTACAAGATTGGAGAAATCCTCCATATCTCTTTTCATGTAGTCCAGGGAGGTATGTCTCAGGTCATTCACACCAACATGGACAGTGACAGAGTCATACTTGTAATTGTGGAGTGACCTTAGTGTGTGCGTTATGTGGTGGATCCTGGTACCCGAAAGGCAGCTGACAGTAACTTTATCCTTGTTTAGCCTGGTGAGTGGAACATCAGTGTGCCTGACTATAGAGTCACCTATGACTAGAGTGTTGGGGACGTTGTTATGCCTTATGGGCTGTGGATGAGTGGCACAGTGAGTTTGTGGGCTATGTGTCATTTGGGTTGTGTTGGGGGGTGGAAGTTGCGTGCGTTTCTGCTTTGGAGGTCTCTGTTGCTTGAGCAGATTTTTATTGAGAGCCTCCGCGAATGTAGGTGTGTGTTTTGTGTTGCTATGTGTGTGTGTTTTGGTGGTGTAGGTTTTGAGGGACTATGTGATAAGTATGGTGGGGTGCAAATGTTTACCTTCTTCTCCTGAATGTCTAGTCCAGTCTTGGGTGAAGAGAGCTTTGCTTCCAGTTTGGCTGTATAAGTGCATCTCTCACAGGTTGTAGTGTTGGGTGGCAGGAGGAGAGTGTGGTCTGTGTACTTGAGGCAATTGTTGCATTGCCCCAAGATGCCCAGATTAATCAGGTAGACAGGAAAAAACAGCAGGAGTTGACCCATAGACATGCCTGGATAGGTGCTTATTTATTAAGCACTAAAAACTGTTTTGCTCTAGACAAGTGAGGAAAGTTGATTGCTGTAGTAATTTGTAGCTTATTTAGTGCTTACAACGAGTTCTGAATAAGTGCTGAGCTCAAAGAAACAGATTTGAGTGCTAAAACTAAAAAACTGGCGAGTTCTAAAATTTGAAGACCAGACTTTATGGCACCAGGAACAGTTTAACCCTAGGTAAGCAGTGACGCATAAAGTGTTATTATTAACCAATAAAAAGAGCTCCGTTCCAGCAGACTTCGATTAGACAAGTTCTAACTGCAGAAGCAAATGTCTAATTTTGGAAGGAGTTTAGTGAGGCCACTAAGAAAAACTTTTGAAGTCCTGGAAAGCCATTTGGTGGTTCAAAAGAAGTAGAAAGGAAAAGGGACATTTTTTTTTACTTTTTAACCTGTGTACAAGACTGATCACAATGCAGTTTTTTCATGTTCATCCCAGGGAAACAAACTGCATACATTTGTAGAAAAGAAAACTTTGAACAGACATCTTAAGCCATGCATTAATGTTATGGAAGAACCATGCATTAAAGTTATTGTTGATAATACATATATTTTTACAATATCTGCACAATGTTGCAGTTTAACAGGCTTTCTGAAGAATAGGAGGAGACACACACACACACAGACAGACACACACACACACACACACACACACACACACACACACACACACACACACACACACACACACACAAAAAAAAGAGATAAACAAGGAGAAAAAAAGAAGACATTGGTGTCAGGTTATTCTAAGCTACTCAAGCTATTTTTTAGAAATGAAGAAATGCTGACTTGCACATTAGCAAGATACTGCTGTTTTTGTTTTGTTTTGTAGGCGGGTCAATCTCACAGCCACAGAGAAAGTGTGATACAGGCTTTACACCACCAGTCAGTGCTCAGTCTCTCTCTGAGATACAATGACGTCAGAGAAGGAATAATAAAGTAACGAGTATGTCGGCAGAGGTCACCTAGATGGAGGGATCCAGGGGGTTTCCTTTACTTTTGTACTGTACATCAACCTTTGCACTTGCCTTCTGAGTTATAGTAGGCTTGAGCTTATGCAAAGTCAGCATACACACACATACATATATGCACATAGAAAATATTTTGTGTATTTATATAAAATATAATTTATAGGATGTAATACTGCCTCAAGCCCCCACCATAGGTCTCAGCCACTTAACAGGCCAGTATGGAACACAGACCCTAGCAATGTATGACAGTCAAAATGTGGAACACCCTATTTTTGCACTGCATGAAAACGCATTTCCATGGGCCTTGGTTGAAGTGGGCATTCTGCCAGAAGTATTAAGCTAGCGAATACTGTACATTTATTTGTAAAATTCAGTAAGACACACATCAATAAATAAAATTAAGTCAGTAGAAAATCGATACACAACAGTATTTGAGTGCAACTATTAAAAAAAACATGTTCTTCAGCACCTGCTTTTCTAACCCCTCCACCCCCCCCCCCCACACACACACACACACAAGCGCACACTCTCACATTGCCTCTAACAAACTATTGTTTCATACATACAGATACTGACACTGTCCCTGACAAGTCAAGTTTGTCATTAGAAGAACACACACACACACACACACACACACACACACACACACACACACACACACACACACACACACACACACACACACACGGCATACTTGCATACAGGTAAATCTGAAGATCGCTGATTCACTTACAGCATATCTTTGCATATCTCTCTACCAAATGGGTACAAATTTCAACAGAATCAGTGGCAAATCCAGAAATAATCAGGGACACTTTTAAAATATTAGTACTATTATCGGTACTTGTGTATTATCGCAACCACAATCCAAATGGCAGGTAATGGGAAGTTATTGAATCAAGAAAGTATGCAGGTTGTGGAATCCAAACGAGAAAGAGGAACTGCTTACAAGAAGGACATAGGTATTTGTAGACGTGATATGTACAAATACTAAAAAGAAGTGAAACGCTTTGTTCGTGGACCTCAGACCCTGAATGCCATCATGTGTATGATAAAAGACAGTGATCAAAGGCAGGTTGTGGCTCGTTTCTGTTCTTAGTTGCTGTTAACACGGACTGTTTTTTTATATATTTCATAGCACACAAGTGGTATTACGTGTGGGTACTGTATACTTTACAAGTTTAACTTTTGCGGTGGGGACGAAGTGGCAATTTAATGTCAGCTGCTGTGTTTTGTTTGGAGTACATGCTTAGGAAGACAATCACGTTTGAAGAGAGTGTCAGGCGGAGAGTTGGGTGCAGGCAGTGTATACCTCACAATGTTTTCTGTTTCCGTGATTGAACTGCACTTTGTTATAATATGCTGGAAGGAGAAATAATTGAAAAAAAGGATTACAATTGTACCGTGTTGGTCATCTTTACAAATATATAGATTGCGTGACTCGTGTTTGATTGCAGTAGAGACCCGATGTAGTAGAAGGAGCGGTCATATTTCTGGATGGCGTGTTCAATTGCTCCCCATTTTCCTCCCACTCCCTCTATTCAATTTATTAGGAGAAAGAGAGTAGTAAAGGTTACTGAACTCCCAACTTCTACAACTGTACAGTCAGTAAAGTAATTCCCTCAACATAACATTCTGATCCTGTGTTGTTTTGGTGGAGCTTTCAGTACTTGCGTACTATCACCAGCCTCAAAAAGGAATTTGAAACTTATTCCTCTTCCTAACTGATTACCCAGTGTCAGACATACATTGTAGGTGATCCACCCCTGCAAAAAGATGATAACTCATTTGCCATACTTTGAAGAAATAGGACACTTTGGGAATGTGGTTGTGATAATACGCAAGTACCCTATTATCTTGAGACACTGACACCAGAATAAGAGAATGTGAATTAAAATGTATTTCTGTGAGGTAAGAGAAGTCTGTAACTGTCATTACTGTCATTATTTATCAAGTCTAATTCACCACCTTCTCTCCAAAATCAACAGTTTTAGGAAGACGTAAGAAGGACAGAGCTAAACTTTGAGTCAAAATCATCGAGGTCCCTAAAATATCAGGGACAGTTTAGAGGTATTTATCTTTGGGATTTGTTTGTCTCTTGTTCCTTAACTCATTAGCACCTCTGAGCTGTGGAATGTCACATCTAACAGCCTACACTTATCCTTACATTAAGGACAGTTTCTGAAAAATCAAGTTAAAAACAGAAGACACACAAATGCCAGTATTTTAATGCACACAGATCCAGAAGGGTATTTGTCTTTAAAGTATTGCAAAAAATGCCATTCTTGGAAACTGTGCATTCTACACTTATAAACAATTTTGTTAGGTAGACGTGCTTTCACATAATAAAGAATTCCCCTGTAAATGCTTGTTTATTGAGATATTTACAGAAATATGGAAAAGTGCAATTATTTTTTAAATAAAGCATAAAGAAAAAGTATGCTTTAATTAGTAATATAAATATTTCTCAATATGCAAAACTTAGAAGTACAAATACAGATGACAATTTTCTTCAACATCTGCTGTTTCGCCTGATGCAATAATTTTTAAGACACTTGGTTATGAGAATATTAATACACATGGAAATTATTTATTATTATTTATTTATTTGACATTTGTTAACCAGGTTAGTCTGACTGGGCTAAAAGCCCTTTTTCAGCAGAGGCCCGAGAAGAAAAGCTCCAAAAACAAAAAGAAAACATAAAACCAAGAATTACTTACAAAGAAATATACATAACTATAAGAATTCCAACAGTAGTGTGCCTACTATTGCTTACAATAAAGAACTTCTACAGTGAAACAATACATAGTTTCATTCGGTTCCACATGTACAGAGGATACAGATGGAATTTACAGGTAGTGAATCAATCAGTTACAGTTACATTGGCACATTTCATAATTGTTAGAAAACAAATAATATCTCCAGCATAGTGTAATGTAAGTGAACATTGATAATACATTATTCTGTCTCCAGCAGCAGGGTTTCATACCATGACCTTTAATAAAATATAGCTCTCCCAGTTTTAAAAATATGAATGTACAAATGAAAAAGTAAACAATGAGTGGCTAGCAATTCTTTCCAAGGTAACAGAAAAAAATTAAGCATTTTTTTGAAGGGCGAAAATACACAGAAACTCAGGGAATGTTGACAGTCATGATGCAGACATAAAGATTTTTTTTCCCTACTGTCCTAACCTCCAACCATCTGTAGACGAAAACTCACAGAAACATTTCTGTCAGGTGGTGGCATTTAAGACAGAAGTTCCCTGAACGACAGCATTTTGCCACCTAACCTGAAACCAACCCGTGCTATAACAAAACATTATATTACATACAACACATTTTTTATTGGGGCTGGACACCAACTCCTTAGCAGCACCTTAGTCTTATCCGTGGTCAGAGCGAATAGTTCACATGAATCCTCCTCAGCTTAAACGTATTGCAGTGCCAAGAAAACTGGTAGCAGTACGGGATTGGCTCAGGCTGCATTTTGGGCCTCCTCAATGGCTCCTTTTGCTCTGAAGTAGTTACCTGGCTGGCTCATATACCGCAATGATGACTGGCTGTAATTCCGGTATATGAGCCAATGCAAAATTGCAAAGTAGAGCCACCCCTGTTCAGTGCGGAACAGAGGAACAGTGGGCAAAATCAATCCCAAATGCGGAGCGTTCCACACAATCTGGAGCATTTGGTTGCTCAGCCCCCTGCTGCCTGAATGCACTTCATTACAGCCAGGGACTTGGTAACTAGTAGCTCATACAGTGAACTATTCACGACCGAAGCTGAATACTGTGTATGATCCAGGTGCAGAAGCCATGGGAGAGAGGACTGCAGCTGCAGTATTTGAGTTTGAGCAAATCTAATGCAGTGGCTGTGGGGTGGGAGTGAGAGTTGGTTTAGCTACTGATCAGAAAGGCTTTAGGTTTAGGGAGTGGGAAGGTATTTTAGGTTTAGGAAGTTATCGTGAAGTTTTAGGTTTAGGGAGTGGGGGAGGGTTTTTAGGTTTAGGGAGAGGTCAGACACTTTTAGGTTTAGGGTGTGGGAAGAAGATTTTAGATTTAGAGAACAATTGGAGAGTTTTAGGTTTGGGACTTGCTAATCTTAAAAATGAGTGGGAATTTTAAGTTTAGGTTTCAGGATCTGGTAAGGCTATGTAGGATCGGGTGTTGGGGGGGCTACATAGGATGAAGGCATTGAGCTAATGGGAGTTAGAGCACTTGCTTTTTTTGAGCAGGTGGCAGTGAAAAGGTTTATCGAAAGCTATTTGCACATGACCCCTGCAGAGTGTGTGTGTGTGTGTGTGTGTGTGTGTGTGTGTGTGTGTGTGTGTGTGTGTGTGTGTGTGTGTGTGTGTGTGTGTATGTGTGTGGGTGTGTGTGCATCAAACACGAGGAAAGAGAGGTAGAGGAATATTACCCTATATGTAAGGTAAGTGAATGGACTGAGTCAGAACTAAGGATAAGTGTCGTGGTTGTTAACAATAGGGAAAGGTGGGAATGCAAGTGGAGAAATACAAATTATCAGCCACCAGGTCAGTTAAGGAAGATGAATGAGATAGTGGAAGACAGAAAGGTGACTGTACCAGGAAGAAGACAGTTACAGTCAGAGAGAACAGAATTTCTGTTGTTACAAAGACATGCACCTGGAGCATTTCTCCCCGAGCTTCCGCTGAAAATTGTCTTTGTTCCAAGTTGGACTTTCCCGGTAATCAAATATTAAATAAATAAAAATAAATATCTCCCAGGAGCAGACTGAGAAATTGCAAGGTCCAGGGTGGAGAGTAGTGAGAACTGATTAGGAGATCAGACTGTTCTAGATAAGTCAGAACTCCATGGTAGGGATGTTAGCAGAATGTGCCATAAGCCAGCACTGTTCATTTCAATATGTACATAGGAATAAGGGGGAAAGTTTAAAACACATGGGCAAAAAAGATGGTGGAAGACTTTGGAGGAATGGGTTATGCTGATCTGAAAGAGAGAGTCAAAGATAAGTTAGGAGACTGGATAAATATGAAGGCACAAACCATGTGAATAGGCCAGAAGCACAGTACTTGGTTCTAATGACAAGAGTTTAAGGAAGAGGCAATAAGCAAAAGGCAAAAAAAAAAAAAAAGAGAAAGAGAGAGGAAAAAAAGACAGACAAATATGGTATGCTGGAAAGGCAAAAATAAAGGTCTTTCAAAAGACAGAAATAAGAGCTGGAGAAGTGGTGGAACCACAACACAAAGACCAAAAAGGGCAACAAAGACTTTTTAGGTATATAACGGTAGGAAAGAATGGTGGGACAGACCTCACCAGGCTGAGCAAAGACAAGAAGGAGATTACAGAAGGAGGACTAGTGCTACAGAATAAATCCTTTGCTTCACTGTTACAAGAGGAAAGCAAAGAAATGGCTTCCCTGCTGGGATGGATATAGTACAGACTGAGAAGAGCAAGAAACAGATATCAGGAAAGAAAGAAAGGAGGTGGAGAGAGAAAGGGTTATCATAACAAAAGAAAAGACAGGGACCAGATGAGCCATGATTTTGTTCTTTCAACGGTATATGTAGTTCATCTTTATTCTGCTTTTAAGGAATTTAGGGAAGAGTATTGAATTGTTTGGAAAAAAATGTGACATGAACTCATATAAGTATGTGACACTAGAATTAAGAAAAAGACATACTGGTCAAGTATTACAAGGTATGCATAAGTTATTAGTAAAAATAATATATATATCAGAAGTAACATGTATTAAAAACTGTAACTTTAACAGAATGGCTTTGCCAGTTTTAACGTGTAATGTAAATGGCCTTATATGCACAGAACACATTAAAGAGTATTAAACTACTTCAAGGAATGTCAGGTGCAAACAAATTGTCATGTTGCAGGAGATGCATCTGGATACAAATGAACAGATGAATTCAATAAAAAGAGGATTACAGGGTAGATATTTGGTAGAATAGCAGGAGCAAAGGAAAGTGGGCGTTATTATACTGAAATAGATGCTTCACTTTTGATTAGAAGAAAAAAAGACAATAACGCAGTCAGGGGAAACTAACAAGGATGGAGACCAACCTTGGCATGTATCTATATTTTTCCTAAAGCTGCAGAAAGGATTAAGAGAAAAAATAATCAGTTTACAGTATGCTATTTTATTCCCAGCTATTGACTGGAATTTAGCTTGTAGCACTGAAAATGTGTCAGGGGACCCTCAAACAAAAACTATAATAGAGGTGGTAGGTTGTTGAAAGAATATATGAGAGTATCTGGTGTGGCGGATGTTATTTCAGGAGCAGCAGTTTAGAAGAAATTTATATAATATTCTCCATGATACAATGACTGAACTAGGTGGGTCAAAAACTATATATCACAAGACCTTGTGCAGTTGGGGTAAGTGTTGAGACCCATCTGATAATGATATCTGACCATGCACCTATAAAAGTTAGGATAATGCAAGAAACTAAAAGTAACTTGCAGTTTTCACATATTTCTTAAAAGGGGAAATGTAAGCAATTTTTAATACAATTAAGAGTTCTTAGGGAAGACTGAAATAATTCTAGAGAGATTGGCTAGAGCCTGGGATAAAATATAGACAGGTTTTAAAAAATATAATGGAATTAAGGGAGAAAGAGATGTGGGAAACTATTTAGAAAAACTGGCAAAAATTAAAATTTTGCAGAGGAAGGGGACACTTAAGAGATCAATAAAAGAGGTAGAAGTCTGAAGCTTAAAGTTCTAAGTTAGGCCCTAGAATGGAATAATAGGACAGGAAATAGATACATGAATGGAACAGGAATGAATGGAACTCTGGCCCCAGAAAATTGACTACCGAAGGGGGTGGAGGGAGGCTATGTGTACTGGAGAAGTGATCTATTTGAACATCTATCATTATAGTAAGCATATATACAAGCTGCATTATGCTCTTCGCAAGATCACTATTACAGTATAATTCACAAATGGGAAAATTCCCAAAGCTCAAGTTAAATGAGTTAGAGTACGGAATGCCCTGCAGAACAGCTCTGGCAAATATGATTTTCGTTCTAGAAAAAAAGCATCCAGTTTATAATATTTGGCAAATGTGTTAAAGGACCAGGTAGCAGCTTCTAGGCTGAAAAGAGTGCTTGCACCTTTCAAAAATGCTCTTGAGGTAGCAACTGCCCTAGTGGAAATACCCCTTACATTTTTGGAAGGTCCTTGCCATGGCTAGAATGACAGAACTGAATAGAAACAGAAAGCCATCCAGAAATTGTCTGTTTAGGAACTACTTGACTTTCATGGCAGAATAGTGATTTTAGTTAGAATGCTTATTTTAGGTTTATTTTATTATTTTCTCCCAAACCCATTTAGGCACCGCTGCCATACTCTTAAACAGCCGAGATCAGCTAAAAAAAAAATAAAAGTTAATTTTTTTTTTAAGTTTTTAGGCTGTTTGCAATTCCAATGGCCTTATACTTGCCATTGGCATGCTTCCTGACTGATATGCATCCTTTATTTGGAGCTGTCACAGCTCCATTTTGGATTTTGCAGAAATGTACTCAGTTACTAACAGAGTACATTTCTGCAGATTGCACTAGTCCTGCACGGCCGGTTTCAAGCTTCCTGGATCGCAAATTCACCTCATTTGCATGGATTTCTCCTGCAAGTGGGGTGATTTGCATATGGGGGCTTAGTTCATGCAGGACGCACGGCAGACATATTGCCTGCTAGAGCTTCTGCACTAATCCTGCACGCCGCTGCAAGGCATGCAGAATCTGTGGGAAAATCTCGAAAAAGTTCTGCGATTCTTCTACATGGGAATATGGAAATAAGCATCTTTTAAATCCAGAATAACCAATACAGCTTATGGAGAAAAAAGATCTGAAGAGTTACCACTTTGAATTTTGAAACATGCAGGAAAGTATTTAGTCTGGATCGGTCTAGGATTGGATTCTAGGTGCCCTCTTTTCTGGTATGAGAAAAAAAATTGATTAAAATCATCTCCCCATTTATCTGTATCAGCTGGGGCTATGACACCTCAAAGAAGCAGATTTGAAAGAGTTGGAGGAATGGGGTTTTGGCCTCTGAGAATATGTGGTATTCCTAAGAGAGTAAAGAAGGATGTCCATTGGAATTTGTAACTTTTTTTAAGGATATCTAGTACCCAAGAATCTGTTGTAATATATTCTCACAATGAAAAGGAAAGAGAGCTGTCCGGCAATTTTCTGAGATAGGCTGTGGTGGACGGATTTGAAGAGGATAGTCAGAATGTATTTATTTATTTGTGAATTGAATCCTTGTGATCGGTTGGTCTTTCTGTGGTCTCGTGGCCATTTGTTTTTAAAGTCATCCTTTCCAGACTTTTTGTTTTCTGGAGTTAGATGACATAAAAAAGGACCAAGAACTACATGGATAATTATTTCAGAACTTAGGAACCTGGGAAAGAAAGAGTGGTTTAACACCCTGTATAAGTTTACCTTTTTCACTAAGCTTTTTGAAAACCTATGCAAAAGAATTTTCAAATAACAAGTCTTTATCTAAGGGAGCATATAAAAGTTGTGCTTTAACACCTTCTGGAAAACAGAAAACCACACCACGCTGTGAGCCTCCAGAGAAAACAGTCAAAAATATGGAGAAGAAACACTGGTATGCTCACCACAGCAGAAATTCCAAGCTGAAAGCTAGTATGAAATGCACAGTCCACCGCTTCAAAAGTTAAAATCTCTTTATTAGAACACTGCAGACACAAAAGGATAAGCGCTTTCGCATGCTGTAACACACGCTTCTTCAGATCTATTTAGTCAAAAAACAGGGAGTTTATATACACTAGATGGAGTTCAATCAAGCATTTGATGCACATCAATTAAACAATTAATGAAGCATCCAGTTTTAAAGACACAAGTGCTTGTCCAACTGTCTATGGATTCATTACTATATAAAATTTAAAACACACTAAAAACTATTTAGCACATAAAAACTCACTACCACTAGGTTGAAACTAAAAAGAGAAAAAATGCATACATATAGCCTTCCAGATGTATGGAACAACAATAATAACTATACATAGACATCTAGGATATAGTGCAAACACATACAATGCAAGAAAGAGTGGTTTAACACCCTGTATAAGTTTACCTTTTTTCACTAAGCTTTTTGAAAACCTATGCAAAAGAATTTTCAAATAACAAGTCTTTATCTAAGGGAGCATATAAAAGTTGTGCTTTAACACCTTCTGGAAAAGGTTGCAGCCACAGCAGGTTATCATCATAACAGTGCCAGTGGCAGCTGTGCTAGAAGCATCATCCAGAGCATCGTACCCATATTTAATGGTGTTGCTTAGCCACCAGTGTGGCTGAATTAAGCATGCCCAGAAGACTAGATCTAACATCAAAATAAGGTGTACCAGCGCTATTTTTTTGTCAAACTGTACTGTACAAAACACATTTCTAAATCACCTCTGTACTGCAATCCTTATGCGTGGTGCAGTTTACTCGCAAAAGCATCAGCTTATTTTCATTTATATCCTTAATTACAGTCCAACTTATCTTTTCCGTTGGACACAGCCCAAAACTGGTGTGTACATTGGACAATATAAGTTAAGTTTGTACAGTATATTACACTCACATGCGGACCTCATGCATGGTGCACAAAATCTCAACAGCATCTGGGTACTTAGTTTCTTATCTTATTCCTAACCCCCCCCCTGACAATTTTCCCTTTGGGTTACCACTCTCCTTTCTTCTTTTATGATTTTCAGTCTTGTCATATTCTAATACATATTTCACTTGCCTTTTTTAATTTTCTGCATTTCTGCATTAACTCTTCCATTGTTTTAAATCTTTTCCCTGCCATCATTTTCTCTGCATAACAAATCTCTTCCAGATTTCATCATTTTCCCTAGCTTTGCTGCCTATCCTTCTGTTACCCACATAGTTCTGGAAGTTCTGTTCACCCCATTCCATGCATCTTTCTTTTATTGCTGCCTCACTCACCCTTTAGTAAGTTTTTCTTCATGTCTCACTTTCCCATACTGTATTTTGTCTCACCTGTTTCTATCCAGTGAATGATATTACATGTCAGTGCATATGTAAAGATATGTGGGAGTCCCCAGCCTCCGCCTTTTCGTACTTGTTCTCATTTTTGCGATGCTCACACTTTCCCCACTCTAAGTTTAGCATTTGTTGTAGCCTTTTGCTCCTGAGGGTATTTGTACATTGTGGAGTACGGGGAGAATTACTGGTAATATTGCCCTCGATACAGTAACAAAGAAGTCCCCAGACAGTACGATACAGTAACATAGAAGCCCCCAGACAGTACGATACAGTAACATAGAAGTCCCCAGACAATACGATACAGTAACATAGAAGTCCCCAGACAGTATGATACAGTAACATAGAAGTCCCCAGACAGTACGATACAGTAACACAGAAGCCCCCAGACAGTACGATACAGTAACATAGAAGTCCCCAGACAGTAGAATACAGTAACATAGAAGTCCCCAGACAGTACGATACAGTAACATAGAAGCCCCCAGACAGTACGATACAGTAACATAGAAACCCCCAGACAGTACGATACAGTAACATAGAAGCCCCCAGACAGTAGGATACAGTAACATAGAAGCCCCTAGACAGTACGATACAGTAACATAGAAGCCCCCAGACAGTACGATACAGTAACATAGAAGCCCCCAGACAGTAGGATACAGTAACATAAGAAGCCCCCAGACAGTAGGATACAGTAACATAGAAGCCCCCAGACAGTACGATACAGTAACATAGAAGTCCCCAGACAGTACGATACAGTAACATAGAAGTCCCCAGACAGTACGTTACAGTAACATAGAAGTCCCCAGACAGTACGATACAGTAACATACAAGCCCCCAGACAGTGCGATACAGTAACAGAGAAGTCCCCAGACAGTACGATACAGTAACATAGAAGTCCCCAGACAGTACGTTACAGTAACATAGAAGTCCCCAGACAGTACGATACAGTAACATAGAAGTCCCCAGACAGTGCGATACAGTAACAGAGAAGTCCCCAGACAGTACGATACAGTAACATAGAAGTCCCCAGACAGTAGTACTTTGCTTTTCTCCATTTTCCACTAGTTTTTTACCAGTTGCTTCTCTCACTATATTTCCAACACAAAGCCCTGTGTACTTGGTGAACTCCACCTCTTTTACTTCACCTGTTCACCCTTTGCCCTTCCATTTTCCAAATCATTTATTTATTTATTTATTTTACATTTGTTAACTGGGATAGTCCAGCTGGATATATGTCCATTTTCAGCGGAGGCCCGGGGAGAAAAGCTCCAAAGAGACAATTTTTACAGAACATACAGACAAACTTGGGTACATATTTCATCTAGAGCCATTAGGATATCTAGTTATTGACACTTATAGGTATAAACTAAAGACACTTATAGGTATAAACTACAGACAGATACAGTTTACAATAGTCATTAAACAGTTTTACATTGTTCATACTAACACTGTTATATGTATGTTATCATACCTTTGATGTGGTATACATTTATATGCAAATAACAGGACTCTAATTTAGGACAATGGTTACAATAGTACTGGAGTGGATCAGGTATTAGTCTGGAGTTGAACAGGGACATAACCATTTGTTGCTGAGATAGTTGTAGATAGCTTTTTTAAATGTAGGTAGAGAGGTAATCAGGGATAAGGATGTAGGCGGGGAGTTCCAGATTTTGGCCACATAAGAAGAGTAAAGGGAGTCCCCAGCATGGTTGTTGGATCTAGTAACAGTTAACTGTAATTTGTCAGTTGAGCGGAGTTGCCTAGGACAGGAATATTGTTGAACAATGGTAGCCAGTGAAGGTGATATATTTTGTTGATAGAGTATTTTGTGAGTAGTAACCAGCTGACTTATAAATAAGTAAGTTTGCTGCTGTCATTTTATCTTTTCACCTGAGTCCTGCCACTTAAACTTCTCAAATGTCCCTTTTACTGTTCCCATTGCTGCAGTCGCATCCTATGATGTTAACATGCAGTCATCTGCACACAGACAATGAGATCTTATCCCCTCTATTTTTTTCAAACATTCCTAAATTATGTCTGACTTCCACTGCCAGCTCCTCATTTCCAGTTGTGAACAGGCTTGGGGATAATGGGCACCCCAGTTTGGTCCCCCTTGCTATCCTTTACTCCTCAGTTACTCCTGCGTTTATGAGAATTTCAAATTTTGGGTCTTGGTCTTTCTGGTCTGTATCTGAAATATCTCCTATACCTACCTTTGCTGCAGGGTTTTCCTTAGGAATTCCCACCTCACCATATCAAACACCTTCGGCAGGTCAAACAGCACATTCCCACTTTTCTCTTCCTACTTCTTTTCCTCCCCGTGGATACACTCCACCAGGTCCCACCAGTGCTTTTTTCTGCCTTCTTTCCTTTTACACATTTTTGCCAGTACTTCATGCCAATACCTTTGGCAAAATCTTGATAGCTACATTAATAAAAAAGACAGACCTATAATTAATTTTCTCCCTTCCTTTCTCCTCCCTCGTTATAGTATTATGGTTATTCTGGCCTTACTCATACTTTTACATGTTTCCCAGGGTCGTGTATTCTGTGCTCCTCCTCTAGGACCTTCCAAATATCCCCCCTCCCCATTTGAGTTCTTCCAAGGGGGGAATCCATCTGGAGGATCTCCTTTCATCTTGTACATGGCTTTCCTTATCTCATCCTTTGTGACCTCTGCATTTAGCCTGTCTCTTGCCTGTTTGTTCAGTCTCCAGTATACACCCTCTGTATTCTTTTCCCAGTTCATTTCTAAGACTTCTGCACCTTCCTGTTTCTTGTGCATCTTCCTTGACTCTTTCCCTGATTAGCTGATCCTCTTCTAAGTCTACTCCATTTCCTCCCGAATCACCTGCACCTCACTTTGTCCCTCTCACTCTTTGCCTGCTTCTTCTTCTATTTCTTGGCTAGCTTTTTCTCTTATGCCTCCCCACCATCCTCCAGTACTCCCTCCAGTAACATTGTTGAATTTCTTGCTCCTTAATAATTCTACCCTCCAATTCCATTCCTATTGCTATTTCTCTATTTTGTAGTGCTTCCTTCAGTACCACAACTCACTTTCTAACCAACTTCTCAATCACCCTTCCTTCTTTCCTTCTGTGCTCATCAGTTTTCCCCTAGCAGTGACTTTGATTCCATCCAGTTTGTCTCCATCCTTCATATTACCCTGCACTGATTCATAGATTGTTAGATTCTTACTAGGTTAATGACCCGGACCTAAGCCTAGCCAAGTTTTCACGAAAGAATAATTATCTCCTATATCCAAATAGGACACTGAGGACCAGGCATTTTAAAAGCTACCTCTGTCCATATAGGACAATGTTTCCTTGCCCGTGTAAATTTCCTATTCCCCATCCACTGGTCTAGTCTGCGCTTAAACTGGGTAATTGGAAAACTCAACTTCACATGAGTGGGAAGCCTGTTCCGTAAGAGGAGCAGTCTCTGGGACACATATCTGTCTCTTTGTCATGCTCTGTGTAAGTCACAGACAAAAATTCAGGTCCCTAGATCTTGTATTTCTGGTACTGTATGACTTAAGAAAATGCAGGAGATTCATAAATGTGGGGTTCGGAGATGCCTTTTAAGTCGGGCATAGATCACCTCTCAACAATCTATAGGAGACTGAGTACAGGGAAAGTGTTTTAAGGCACTCTGCGTAAGGCAGGTTTGTTACCCCTTGCATTCTTTTTGTAAGGAACCTCTGAGGTTGCTCTAGTCGCTGCATATGCATGGTCAGGTACATACCAAAGGGAGTACTGTACTTTATTATTGGTCTGATAAGGGACAGAGGGATAATGACCTCTTTGGATGTACATGCAATGCTCTTACTTATAAGATGTGCAAAACAAAAGGATTTCCTCACCACTGTGGCCACATGGTGGTCGAAGGTAAAGCTACTGTCTATGTACGTACCCAGATCCACGACCACCAGGTCGACTCTCAGGGTGTACGATCAACATGGTAATTACTTAGGATGGTTGCCATCCCAAAGGGTACAATTATGCATTTCTTAGCTCTGAGTTTAATACCATGGCTTTAGCACCATTTGATAGATAAGAGATAGACTTTCTTGAAAAATGCTAGTATCCGGAAGGGAGTCTATGATAACACCCAGCTTGCAATCATCTACAAACTTAATCAGCCATAAACCTTCAGCGTTTGCTTCCACTTCAGAGAAACAGATGTCAAAAAAAGCAGGCCCCAGCCATAAACCTTCAGCGTTTGCTTCCACTTCAGAGAAACAGATGCCAAAAAGGAGCAGGCCCAGTACCGAGCCCTGGGGGACTCCACTAGTGACTGGTCTCTTGATGGAGGTGGCCTCACCTATTTTGGCCTCCTGGGTCCTAACAGTGAGCCAGCTGGCTATCCAGTGAATAATAAAGGATTATACCTAATTTAGTGAGTTTGTCTATAATGCCTGAGTAGGGTATTGTATCAAAATCCTTGGTCAGACTGAGGTAAGCTGTGTACACAGTCTTGCTCTTATCCATTGCTTTGGTGATGCTCTCAAAGAAATCAACCAGATTTAATAGGCATGACCTTCCTTTAGAAAAGCTGAACTGGACCTATGTTCTTATTTATCATGTCTATGATGGTTCTTTCCATGACCTTACACACGAGGCTGTCCAGACATATGGACCTGTAGTTACCCAGATTGGTGGTTGGAACTCATTTGGGCAGGGGAATGAATACAGCCATCTTCCATTCCTTGAGCACAAAATCTGACTGTAGGCTCCAGCTGCACAGTGATTCAAGTAGGCCAGAGAGGCCATGTGTCATGCTATTTAGTAAGCATCCTGAGATGTTATCATGGCCCATTGATGCAGTGTTTTTGGCCATGGAAAGTGCACTGATGACCCATTCACTTGTAATGGTTGTGGGGACTGTGGTATGTGGCATTTCCTTTAGACTATCGAGGGGTGGGGGGAGAAATTTGAGCTGAACCTAGTAGCCAAAAGGTTGGTAATGGCATCTGGTTCAATGTGGGTGATGCCATTTACAATAAGTTCAGTACATTGCTGTGTATTTCCTTGAGGTTACGGACATAGTTGTAGAACACCTTGTGGTTGCCCTTTGCCTCAGGAGTACTTTTTACTTCAAATTTAGCCTATAGAATGTTAATTAACCCTCTTAGACACCTGTTTAGATTGGTCTGGGGGATTTTAGTATATTGGGCTTTGTTCCTCTTATGGTTGGCGAAGATTTTTTTTTTCTTTTGGTGTATAACCAATTGATAATGTGATTCCACCGGGGTGGCTTATCTTCTGAGTTTGTCTTATTCTTTATATGAGTGGGCTTTGTTTCCCCTACACTTGGGCAAGATTTTTTTTTTGTTGTTGTATAACCGATTGATATTGTGATTCCACCAGGGTGGCTTGTCTTTTAAGTTTGTCTTATTCTTAATATCAATGGGCATAGCTCGCTCTACACAGCTATATATGGCTGTACAGGGATTTGGGAAATAGTTCAGCATATGCTATGGTGTTTACTGGGTTTGGGGTGCTTGGAATTTATCTAAGGTGTCACTTACTAGAGAGAGGTTAGCCTTGGAATAGTTCTAAAATGTTTTTGGTTTTGCTGTGTCCCTGGATTTAAGTTTTATTTTAAGCAATATTAACTTATGGTCAGATCTGATGAGTAAGGATATTACACTGGGTAAGGAAAATTGCTCGCCCATGTTTGTGAGTACAAAGCCATGGCAGTTTATACCCCTGGTAAGAGAAGGGACCAATTGTTCCTTGATGTTGATATTAATGAAGTTTAGGAATTGCTAGGCTTGTGCATTATTAGTTGTGTAGGATTCCCAATCTATAGAGGGGGAGTTGAGAGCCACCATGAAGATCAAATTAAGTTGGACAGTGAGGGGCTCTAGTACATTGAGATAAGTAGTATTACTTTCCGGGGACATGGAGGGGAACCTATAGGTTTCAAGGTTATGGTATGAGATCCTGTTTATGGTGAGTTACACATGTATGAGTTCCAGTGGGTCATACACTAACTAGTCTGGATGTGAGGTTGTTTTTAGGACAGACTGAGACTCCTCCACCTTTAGTTCCCTCCTGTGCAGTAGTTGGTCTAAAGGTGTGAAAGACATATCCTCAACTTTAAACTATGTCTCCATTATTACACAGACGTCTACACTCTGCAGGGATAGGAAAGCTTATAGGGAGTTGAGTTTCCTGTTAAGACTTCTAGCAATGAGCAGTACTACCTTCAGATATTTCTTTATAGGCTAAGTTAAGAAGGGAGGTTTATCAGTTTTGCATTGCTTAAAAAAAGATATTATGGTGTTGGAAAAGGTCTTTGCCAGTATACGAAAGCCTAGAGGGGATAAGTGCACACCATCCCTGGCAAATCAGTGTGGTCTGACAACCATGTTCTCCCAGGACATCAAATATTGTACCCACCTTGTATTGACACCAAAATGTATGACGACTGTTAAAATCAATCATTTTCTGTTGATAAAGTGGCATCATCCTTGGAGAAGGTAGTATGCTGCTCAGTGGTAGGCTCATACCTGCCTGTAGGTAGTATGCTGCTCAGTGGTAGGTTCATACCTGCCTGTAGGTAGTATGCTGCTCAGTGGTAGGCTCATACCTGCCTGTAGGTAGTATGCTGCTCAGTGGTAGGCTCATACCTGCCTGTAGGTAGTATGCTGCTCAGTGGTAGGCTCATACCTGCCTGTAGGTAGTATGCTGCTCAGTGGTAGGCTCATACCTGCCTGTAGGTAGTATGCTGCTCAGTGGTAGGCTCATACCTGCCTGTAGGTAGTATGCTGCTCAGTGGTAGGCTCATACCTGCCTGTAGGTAGTATGCTGCTCAGTGGTAGGCTCATACCTGCCTGTAGGTAGTATGCTGCTCAGTGGTAGGCTCATACCTGCCTGTAGGTAGTATGCTGCTCAGTGGTAGGCTCATACCTGCCTGTAGGTAGTATGCTGCTCAGTGGTAGGCTCATACCTGCCTGTAGGTAGTATGCTGCTCAGTGGTAGGCTCATACCTGCCTGTAGGTAGTATGCTGCTCAGTGGTAGGCTCATACCTGCCTGTAGGTAGTATGCTGCTCAGTGGTAGGCTCATACCTGCCTGTAGGTAGTATGCTGCTCAGTGGTAGGCTCATACCTGCCTGTAGGTAGTATGCTGCTCAGTGGTAGGCTCATACTTCCCTCAAGGGAGGTACATCTCAGGTCATTAACACCCACGTGGACTATGACAAGAGCCATAAGGGTACTTGTGGTTCAATGACCTGAGTGCCTGTGTGATTTGATGGATCCTAGCCCTGGAAAGGCAGCTAACCACGACTCTCTCCTTACTCAGTCTCGTGTGGAGGACATCAGTGTGCCTCACTATAGAATCACCAATGGACAGGAAATTTGGCTGTGTGCTGGTTTTCCTTAAGGGCTTAGCAGTAGAGGCATTGAATACAGTGTTACTATGTAGCTGTGTGTGGTGTTTTAATGGAGTGTTTACATGAAAGCTGAGGACCCTTTTTTATTGAGCTGTGCAGGATGCCTTCGTGTTTTAGGGCAGCTACTTGTAAGTGCCTCAGCATAAATAGTTTTATGCGTAGGGTCTTTACTCTGTGCAGTAGACATGACACATCTGTAAGGTTAGTTTTGGTTGCATGAGAGAGTTTTTCCACCAGCATTAAACTGTATTTACACCTCTCGCACACTTTATCTGTTTTATTAGGAATAAGTGGATTGTTAGTGTACATCAGGCATTTGCTATAATGCCTCAGTATGCCCACAGCATTAAACTGTATTTACACCTCTCACACACTTTATCCATTGTAATAAGAAGAATTGGATTGTCAATGTACATCAGGAATTTCCTATAATGCCTCAGTATGCCCATCTCAGTCAGAATGACCACAGAAAGAGTTGGGAAGTGCATAACAATGGCTACTGATCTACTAGGGAGGAATGAGGGAAATGTATATATTAAATAGGTCAATACTACAATGAACTTGGTCAGTAATGCTCAGCTATGTGCAAACTAGATATTCTAGTAGTTAAAAAAATCTGTCCAGACAGTAATGGTATTTTAAGGGAAACTTTCACTGTGAGCAATTAGCTTCTGCTCAGATTACAAGGGGGACAGATCACTGCATGAACAGCAGCAGTTCTAACTAAAGACTGTAAAAATAAGATAAAACATTGCAGATATTCAAAACAGGAACAATTAAAACAGCTGTGAACAAAAACAATGTGAAAAACAAGTGCTAAAACATAGGACATTGTAATGCAAGTCTTAGCTTGCTCATAGGTTATGAGCCAAGCATTGTGCAGCTGCGACACTTAAATAACAGTGGAGATTAAAAAAAAAATACCACAAAGGTCGTATGGCCAGACAAAAACAGCACACCCTTCTTTCCTTTTCTTTACACAATCCTTGGCCAGAAAATAACTCATGTCCCCTCTAATGTTACTAACATGGAACCAAGGCATTTCTAACTAAAGACAGTAAAAAAGGTAAAAAGTGCAGATATTCAACACAGAAACACTTACATAATGCATTAAAAACAAGTGCTAAAATGGTTGATATGGTAATAGCAGCTGGATGATGTGTATTCTGCAGCTTACTACATGTATACTATTGTAGTAATTATTGTATTTTGCTTATATTTCTGTGGAGCTCTTTTCCCCGGGCCTCCTCTAAAATGGGCTTCTGGCCCAGTCAGACTTTCCTGGTAAATAAAATAAATAAATAATGTAAGTCTTAGCTTTTGTAGAGTTTAGCGTCTGCTAACAGCACCAGCAACACTCTTCTTCTCAAAATAATTTGATCACCAAATGTCAAATGCCACGGGCACAGAGATTCAAATTTTAAACAAGCTAGCCCTTGAGCCAATCAAATAAAGGCACAATAAGGCTTAGACCAGCAAACAGAAGGGTGTAGGCTATCCTCTCCTGCACAAGAATATAGGCCACAAACGTTCTTTATGTAAAATAACTGGTATGGAGCCTAAGTGCTTAATCCAGAAAAAGACACATTTAGAATCACAGACACAATATAGGCTGCGGTGGTGCAGTGGTTAGTGTTGTCGCCTCACAGCAAGAGGTTCTCCGGTTCGATTTTCACCTGGAGCACCTTCTGTGTGGAGTCTGCATGTCCTCCCCATGGTTTAGTGATATTTAAAGACATACAGGTAGGTGCGTGCGTGAATGGGTGTGTCTTCGTTGAAGGCTGGGCGTGGGGCTGGCACCTCAGCACCGTAAAAATCTTCTGCCAATCATAAGCGGACCGGCATTCTGCTGTGGTGAACCCTAACCAGGAAAAGCCGAAAGACATTACTAGAATAACAGACACAATAAGCCTTCAACCAGCATTTACAGCTCAGAAGGGTGTGAGTTACCTTTCCTGGCACAAGAGTGTAGAGCACAAACCTTCCTAATGTAAGATAAGTAGTCTGGAGTCCAAGTGCTTAAATCCTTTATTAGTCCTTGCAGTGTTTCTTTGTCATCTGTTGTCTACTTCCACCCTCTTCTCAGTGCTCCCTGTTCCTGCACTTTTACCTTAAGTCTCACTGCTGCATGATCTGATATGTTGCTGTTTTGTATTTGGATCTTTTCCGTTAGTTCCATTACGTTTTCTTTTTCTATAAACCTGTCCCAACATGTTTCTTGAACAGGTGTATTCCCTCTCCTTCTTTAGCTTTTCCTCCATATGTCCAACCACTTTCCCTCCTTTATTACTTGGGCTAACTTTTTGTATCATGTTTTTGTTGTATTCTGTCTTTTCATACAACCAATCTTTTTCCAGTTCTGTGTTAACCTTGTAGCCCACTCCATCATATCTATTCCATCTCTTCTTGCCTGTCTCCAGTTAAAAAAGTTCTTTTGGAATTCTTCTTTATCCCTGTTGGATACTTGGACTTTCCACCTTTCCCTGTAGGATGATCCATCTACTGATCCGTCTTTTATCATTGTCTCTGTTTCGGCCTGAAGCCCTCTATGAAATATAATTGCTACTCTCCTGTTTCCTCCCCAAGCCTATTTATACCACAGGCAAGGGTTAAGTCTTTAGAACAGATAATTCTGGTCCTGTTTGTTCTTTAGATATGCAGGAGGCACTTCAGGGCGAAGTCCCACAATTCGTACTATGCCAGACATGGATTTCACTTCAACACCTATAGGAGACAGAATACTGGGATGGGGTTTGAGGCAGTCTGTATAGGACCTTTATTTATTTTATTTACTCATACAAATTTGTTAACGTGTTACTTATGCCCTGCATTCTTTTAGTGAGGAACCTCCGTGGAGGTTAAAATTCTTGGATGTGCTTTGGTAGGTACATAATAAAGGGTGTATTTACACAATGATAGGTCTAACAAATGCTGAATACAGCAAAACAATGAAACTATGTTTGTTTAAACTTTTGAACATCCTGCATATTGTATAGCCAGAACCAAACCCTTCCTGTTGTACCTGATGTATTGTGGAGTATTTCATTCATTCTTGGTTCATTTAATACCTCCAGCACAGTTTTACTTTTCTTATTGGTTCACAGATTCATAGGTAAGTAAAAGGCTAGCTGCCCTTGGCGGCCATTTTAAACTTAGCAAATTTCCCTTTTTGTGCTTGAAATAAGCTATCCCACTTAAGTACAGGTGGGTCTTACTCATCGCACGTTTGATAATTATATATTACAAATTACCTCTAATAAGAATAACTGGGATCATACCATAGATATTTTGCAGGGACCCATGCATGGGTAAAGCATTTAGGAGAACTACTGGTGTGCATTAGTAGTACAGGGGCAGTCCTGGAGTAAATGTTGTGTTTCTCATCTACAGTTCTATGTTGCACTTAAACATTCATCTGGATGGGGAGTCTGTTCCACAGCAGCAGTATCCTCTGCAAAATATATCTGCCCATCCACATTGTTCTGCTGATGTTGCAAAAGAGGTTTAGATTCCAAGACTGAGTATTTCTTATGTCATCTGGCTTGCTGATGAGCAGTAAATCCATCAGTTATAGGTTGGAGGATGCCCTGTAGGCCAGACACAGGTTACCTCTTAACAGTCTGTTGGATACCGAGGACAGTGACAGGGCTTCGAGTCTGTCTATGTAGGATATGCTGTTTTAGGCCTGGAACACCCACAGAGCTATCTTACTAAAAACTAAGAAAGCTCTGTGGGCGTTCCAGTTGTTGCATGTGTCTGGACAGAGACATGACAAATGGGCATTATATTTAATGTATTGTCTCGTGACAGCAGAGTAAAGGGTGACAATAACATTCCCTAGATCTAAACACAATCTCTTTGTTTATAAGCTGTACAATATAGAAGGACTTTCTTACAACAATAGACACGTGTTGTTCAAAAGTTAGGTCACTGCCCATATAAGTTCCCAAATCCCAAACAACAGGGTCAACTCTTTGAGGCATATTGGCATTGTGGTAGTTACCTGGGGTAGTTGACCTCCCAAAGGATACAATAATGCATTTTTGGCAGTTTCAGACCATGATTTTGACACCAGTTATTTATTTGAGACAAACCTTCCCGTACAATGGCTATGTCATTTGGGGGTTCAATAACTACTCCTAGCCATCTGCAAACTTTGCCAGCCAGAGCCCTTTGGTATTGAATTTTACTTCAGAAAAGTAGATGCCAAACATGACAGGTCCCAGCACAGAACACTGGAGGACTCCACTGATGACTGGTCTCTGTGTGGTGGTAACTTCCCCTATTTTGATTATCTGCATCCTATCTGTGAGCCAGTTGGCAATCCAGCAAATGACATAGGGATTTATTCCCAGTTTATTTAGATTTTCTACTATGCCGGAGTAGAGAACTGTTTCAAAAGCTTTGGTCAGGTGGTGTATACTTTTTTGCCTTTATCCATTGCTTTGGTGACCTTTTCAAAAAAATCCACCAGTTTGGGTAAGCATGACCTGCACTTGACAATGTCCTGCTTGATTAGTTCCATGTTAAGTCTTTCCATGGCTTTGCATATGAAGCTGGTCAGACTTATGGGTCAGTAGTTACCTGGGTCTGTGGAAGGTCTTCCCTTATACAGGGGAATGACTGTAGCTGTTCTCCATTCACTTGGTACAAATCTTGTAAAGTGGCTCAGACTGAATGGCGTTGTTAGGGATGTGGCTAAAATCATGCTGTTTGCTGTATCCAGGGATATTGTCAGGACCCAGTGATGCAGTATTTTTAGCTTTTGGTATGACATTTAGGACTTGGTCTTGTGTGATAGCTGGAAGTGAGCTAGTTTCAGGTAGGGGAACGGGGTAAAGTTAGAGCTCTATTTATTGGCTAGCAGGTTTGCTATATCTTCAGTCTCAGTGGAGGTAGCATCGCTCACAATCAGCTCAGGGCATTAGAAAGCACTTCTGAGTAATCTTCAACCAGTTTTATGAACTTCTCTGCAAATGGGATAACTTTATGTCTTTTTGCCTGCCTGATTTCATTTTTTCAAAGCAAAGGAATGAAAATTTGCCAGGACATGTCTAGTCTGCTTTCTGCTGCTGCTTGTTGCTGTCCCACTCTATGTATCCTCTTTTTAATTTCTCCAAGTCTTTTGGGTTTCTATTACCATGACAGGAATGGACTCCATTTTTAAGTCAAAGAACGATCAAAGTTCTTGAAATTAGTATTGTTTCAATCTTTGATGTCAGCCAGAAGTGCTCTTTGCAGCACCCATAATGTGCCCAGTACTCCTTCTGCAATTTGTATGGAGTTACATGCATTGGTAACATATCTAAATACGACTGTAGATTCTTTTTTATAAGCCTCATTGTTCCTACTACTATTGGTACTGTCTGGGTATCTTTCTTCCACATTGCTCGCTTTTCTGCCTGCAAATCCTGATATTTTATTAATTTGTCTCTCTCTGTACACGAGACACTGTAGTCAATGGGTGTAGTTGTTTCAGTGATCAATGCTACTTTTCTATTCTTTTCATGGACCACTATATCTGGTTTTCTTTTGAACTGTTGTTAATGAGTGATCCCATGTGATGTAGATCATCATTTTCTATGATGCTGTGTGGCTCATGTTTCCAGTGTTTTTCAGATACTTCAGTACCATAATGTTTAAACAAGGAGTAGTGCCAACACTATATACGTCGATGCAGCCATCCACAGCTATAATGCAGCCTGTGATTTATTCCAACAAAACGGGCAAAAACAAAAGACAATAGTAACGGATTTAGCGCTTTCTTCCACCTAAAACGTGGATTTCATCAGAATTCTGATGAAATCCACGTTTTAGGTGGAAGAAAGCACTAAATCCGTTACTATTGTCTTTTGTTTTTGCCCGTTTTGTTGGAATAAATCACAGGCTGTATTATAGCTGTGGGTGGCTGCATTCTTTCGACATATATAGTGTTGGCACTATTCCTTGGTTGCTGGTTTTTCAACACTATTTCTGTTATCTTTACCATAATGTTTACACAATCCCCAGTGCAACAGTCTTGCCACATTAGTATGCCTTTCAGTATACAGTTCTTCTGGCATTAGTATGTCACAATCAGCAACAATATGTGCAACTGTTTCCAAATCTGATTCACAAAAAAAAGAAGTTATGTTCTTACCATAATGTTCCAACTGTGTTGTCGATCTTCATTCTTGACAGTTGGGTTTCGGTTCTGTCCACGGAACCGACTCGGCCACTGAAACAAGCTTGCACCAGCCAGAAGACCTTTGAGCTAAGGTTACCCATAGTGCCTCTCTTCACTTCTCTTCCCTTCAGATTGAGTTTGCCCATAGAAACAAAAAAACAGAAGCTTTGTCTGAGCAATTGCCCTACTACTGGACCAGGACTAGTTCCGGAACACCATGAGCCTTTGGAGGGGATAGGAGGGTGGGATGTCAAGACTGAATGAAGATCGACAACACAGATGGAAAGTTATGGTAAGAACATAACTTCTTTATCTGATGTTGCAATCTTCATCATTCATGACAGTTGGGACAGAGTTTATGTCCTGGGAGGCCCTATGGAAGGATATTCCCAAGCTCCATAGAGCCAAAGGATGCTCTTCCCCTGAAGACCATATCCAATTTGTAATGAGCGATAAAAGGATGAGGGATAGCCCACATAGATGCTGTGCAAATGTTGTCCATGGAGGCCCTGGAATGGAAGGCCACTGAAGTAGAAACTGACCTGGTAGAGTGTGCCTTGACTTTAGTTGATAGACTCATTTTATTTTAATGATAAACAAAGGTGATACAATCTCTCAACCATTTTGACAAGGTGACTTTGTAATCTGTTTTGCATAGTCAAGGACCTGAAAAGGACAGTAACAGTTGGTCCAATTAACTGAAGTATTTCGTTCTGTCCAAGTAAAAACGCAATTGTCTGTGTACTTCCAACAAATGCAAACAATATTCTCCTTTGTTTGAAAAATTTTGGAAGAAAACTAGCACATCAATGGATTCATTAATATTTGAGTCTGAGACAGCTTTGTATAAAAAGGAGGTGTTAGTCCTAAGTGATACTCTCTCTTCATGAAAAATGATGTATGGACGCTTTACACACAAGGCCTGCAAATCTGATATTCTCCTGGGTGAAGTGATGGCTACCAGGAATAAGGTCTTCCAAGATAAAAATTCTATGTCACAGGTGGTTGCTGGCTCGAAGGGCTGACGAGTCAAAGTTTGTAAGACCAACGTCAAATTCCAAGGTTCAATGGGCTCTTTAAAAGACGGCTTTAAATGTATAACTCCCTTGGGTCTATATTATATATTTGAAGCTTCAAAATTTCGAACCTCATATGCTCGACAACATATGAGTGAAACTTGAAACCTCGAATATATAATAAAAAAGTAAAAACAAAAAAAAACTTACCTTAACACTCTGAGCAGAGAGGCAAGCTGCCCTGCACTTCCCACACCCCGAAACTTAAATATACCAACTCCGAGACTGCACTTCTTGCAGAAAAGGGAACTTTTCCCATTCTGCACATACGGAGCCATTGCCTTTCACGTTTGAACTTTACAATGTTCGATCATATGGTGTTGACCATGACATTCGAACTTTGAAACGTTTGGCAATTTAATAGGGACCCAGTCCCTTTAAGAATATTTTCAAGAGGCGGTGAGATATCAGGGAAATATAATCAAAGCCATTATGGAAATTTGAAATAGCCAACAAATGAGCTCTAATAGTAGAAACTGAAGCTCCTGATTGGAGTAAAGATAAAAAATATTCCAACACTTTATTAATCTAGGTTGAAAAGGGGTCTAGGCCTTTTCCTTGAGACCAGATCACAAATATGTTCCATTTATTAAGATAAAGTTTCCTGGTGGATGGTTTATGGGAAGCCAGAAGTATCTTTTTTTATTGGGGAAGGTTACCGGAAGTGGAGGTACCAAGTGGTCAGCTTGAGAGTTGGTAGGCTAGGATGGACCAGCCCCTGCGGGTGAGACAGGAACCCCGGAGTTGGGCCCAGTATCCATTGACGGTGAACTAAGTGAGGCCAAAGAAAGGGGAACCAGCCTTGATGGGGCCAATAGGGTGTAATGAGGATCACTGTGCTTCTCAACCTTTGCGCTTTCTTCATGAACTGGGGTACTGAGGGAGTGCGAGGAAAGGCATAAAGCAGTCCTGGGGCCAATCGTGCAGAAGAGCATCTCTCAGGGACTTTCCCTGGGGAGGGGATTAGGGCGAAGTAGCTGCTGCCTTTGTGATTCGTGGAAGATGCAAACAGATCGCAGCAAGGCTGACCCCAATGACGAAAGATCTATGGCACAACTATTGGATTGACAGACCACTCTTGAGGCAGGAGAATGCAGCTGCTCAGTTTGTTCGTAATCACGAAGGAACTTCTGGGAATGTGTGTTGCTATCAGAAAGCGGTTGGAAGCGATTGCCCATTGCCATACCCTCATGTCTTCCCGACATAACAGATAGGATTTCGTTCCTCCCTGTTGGTTGATGTACCAGAAGACAGACATGTTGTCTGACTGAATAGTAATTGTCCCCGACGGAAGGGCAGATTGGAATGCTTGCAATGCTAAAAGCACCGCCCTCAGTTCTAGGATGTTGATATGCAAATTGACCTCTAATGGGGACCAAGTGCCTTGTACTGTCTTACCCTGAAAATGCCCCCCCCCCCCCACATCCCATCAGGGGTGCATCCGTGGTCACTACGGCCTTGGGCTGAGGGGGTGAAAAAGGGTGACTCCATAACTCCTCTTCTGACTTCATCCACCAATTCAGATCCTGCTTGCATCGATTTGTTATGCAGATTGGAAAAGACATGGGGTGAGTTAACAGAGACCACTGTGATGCTAGGAGCCACTGAAGCAGCCTCATGTGGAATCTCGCCAGGGAAACTAGGGGTGACTGTCACTGCCATTGACCCTAGTACTTGTAAGACTTAGCAAGCTGGGGCTATTGTCTTGAGAGAGTATCACTTGGAGCTGTGACCATAGCCCTTGTAATCTGTGAAGAGGTAGAGGAACCAGACAGGATCTTGTGTCAAATGTTGCTCCAATGAATTCTAGGTTTTGAGTGGGTTCTAGATTAGATTTTTCTTTGTTTATAGAAATGCCTAAGAGCTCTGCCAGTTCCAGAGTGTAGTATAAGGCGTGAAGCAGTAGATGCCTGGTGGGGGCAGTAAGGAGCCAATCATCTAAATATGGAAACATCCAGAATCCTTGCAGTCTCAGATGAGCTGCTATCACTGCCAAGCATTTGGTGAACACCCTGGGGGCTGTGGTGAGTCCAAAGGGCACTGCGCGAAATTGGTAATGACTGGCTCCCAGCCAGAAACAGAGATATCTTCTGGAGCGTTTGTCCATTTTTATGTTGTAATACGCATCCTCAAGATCTAAAGAGCACATCCAATAGTCTTTTTCCAGAAAAGGAAGGCTAGACTGAACTGTGACCATCCGGAATTTTGTCTGTTTGACAAACTTGTTCAAGATACTAAGGTCTAGAACTGGCCTCCAGTCCTCTGGCTTTTTTGGCACTAAAAAAGAATCTCGAGTAAAATCCGGATCCTACTTGGTCTGGTGGGACTGTTTGGATGACTCTTTTTCTGAGCAGCTTTTGAATTTCTTGAGCTGCTTCGTCCCTCTGACTGGGTAGAACATCAGGGATGCACCTTTGCAGAAAGGAGATATGGTAACCTCTGGTAATTATTGTCTGCATCCAAAAATCTGATGTTATTAAATGCCAGGCCAAGTGGTGCAGAGAGGCCCTTCCCCGGACTGCCTCCAGAGGTAAGCAATTGGGCCGCTCCTCAGGAGCACTGATAGGAGTGCCCAGAGAAAGAATCTCTGGAATCTTGGTTATGCAGGCCCCCTCTGCCACAGGAGGGGCATCTTCCTAATGAGTTCCCCCTCTGTTCCAGGGAGAAAACTTGCCATGTATGTCCCGAAAAGGCCCATGGGACTTTCTGAACCACATCTTCCCACTCCTCTGATTCCTGGAATAGGGTGGTTAAGGAGAGGAAAAATGTATGCCCACAGCAGAAAGGGTCATTCTGTCCTTTTCACACCTAGTGTCTTTAACTTTTGGGCCAAACAACGAGGAAGCTTCAATGGGAGTGTTGACAACGCCTGCACCTGCTGCTCTGGCCGACCCTTTGGTTGTATGTGCAATCAACTGCACAGAGGAGTTAGAGACAGATTCTAGGGTCGCAAGCTGGGAGGCACCTTTGTCACATACCTCGACATACACTGCTCCTGCTAGTGTTCCTAAGAGTTCAGTGATCAGGTCCCTCTGAAGACGGGTAAAATGTGCCAGATAATTCAATGACCGAATGGCAAAGGTCATTGAAACATAAACCTACTTCCCTAATCTGTCCAATGTCCAAGACTCTCGGTTTGGAGGATGGACAGTAGTGCTCTCCTCTGTGAGTTCCTTCTTTCTGGCCGCTGCCACTACCATAGCATCTACCACTAAACCCTTGGACCAGTGTGGGGTGATCATCTGGGCAGAGAGTATTTTATCTGGTTTCCGGAGGATTGTCAGGGGCCTTCCAAGCATGCTGCACAATGAGCTTGACTAACTCATCTGCAGGCAGGGTCACCCAGGAAGTAGACGACTGGGCACAAAAAACCTGCAAGAAGACAGATTTCTCATAGGAAGGGTTGCTGGCCTTCCAGTCATGCCTCTGCTTTAAGATTTCAAGGATGTCTCCAAAGGAGACATCTTCAGGGAGTGACTGTGGGGACCCTTCCCCTTTATCAAAGTTTCTGTCCTCGGTGAAAGAGTCTTCTAGACAATCAATGTGCCCTCTTGCATGATCTCTTATGGGGTGGCTCATCAGGGAAGAGGTCTGAAGAGGACTCCGAAGAGAGGGTACCCTGCAGTAGGGTGCCTTGCTGCTCCTCTGCCCGCTGCCCCAAAGTAGTAGTCTGTAACAGCTGTGAACCAGAGGACACATAGATATGAGAATCTGATGTCAAGGGTGCCAACTGTGAGTCTGCTGGGACGAGTGCTGTCTCCATAATTTGAAAGGCCCATCTGAAAAGGGATGGGAGCCTGGAACTGAGAAAGACAACCTCGGAACCGGGATCACACCTTGCTCCAATGAGCCCCCACAGAGAAGTAGCCACGAGAGGGCTCAGAACTGCCAAAGCAACTGGAACCATAGATGGCACCATGAAAAAAATTGGTGTCATACTAGGGATTCCGAGGCCGACAGCCAAATCATGGTCTTGTGGGTGGGTTAGCTCCGACTGAGCCAAGGTCCACAGAGTGATTCTGGCACCAAAGTGAGATCCACCATTGGTACCAAAGAAGTTGGCATCAGGAGAGGCGTCAGCATCAAGGGCTCCAAATCCTAAGGGGAGGTTGAATGAGGAAGATAAGTTGGAGTCTGTGGAGAAAAAAACCTCGGCTCTGGGTGGGAGGGAGGTCCTAGAAGGGGTTGGAATACCTATGGCCACCAAGAGTTGATCTACCAGTCTAACTACATCAAGCTCTGAAAGGCTCCTAGTGGAACAGATGGACATCCTCGAGGGAGCTTCAGGATGATCAATACATGGACTAAGCTGCTGAACAACAAAGGGGTCAATTGATGGGGAATATTGAGTCCTGGCTAGGGTTTTGACCTTCAGCACTGTGGTCGAATGACCAGAAGTTTGTGTTGGGGGGAAGTAACCAGTTTTATGGGAGAAACTATTGTTGGTGTCGAGAGGGTCTGAAGTACTGTGGAAGATGTCGGTACCGTAGTAACTTTACTCGGTTCCATAAAGACAGACAGCACCATAGACTCCAGTGCTGAGACAGTTGTCAGTGCTGATTTTGGTTGTTTTTACCTCATTTCCGTGGAAACCTGGCCTTTAGATGATTTTGGCTCCTGAGAATGAGGAGAGGCTGAAACCAAATGGCTCTTCTTTTTTGCTTCCTTTCTAGGAGGTTTTAACACCTCTGCTTCAGACAAAGGGGGTTTTTAACAACCTATTTTGGATCAACTTATTTTGATGCTCTGCAAGGGTCCAGGCACTAAAACCCTTACAGAGGTCACACAGAGGCTGAATTTCCAAATGGGGAACCCCCAAGCAATAAACACAGGAAAGATGCCCATCAGAGTTGGGCATCTTCCTGCCACATTTGTCACACTGTTTAAATCCAGTTGTACCTTTTTTGTCAGCTATTTCTAAGATAAATCACTATGTTAACTAATTGCTATTTACGTGACCCCACACACACACACACACACACACACACACACACACACACACACACACACACACACACACACAAGCACACATGCACAACATCAGTTAAATAACAGAGCTAAGTACAGAAAGAGGTTTTTTTTAGGGTGTACCAACAATGGTAGCGAGAGAATACCCAGAAGTGTAAAGGAGAAGAAGAAGAAGAAAGGAAAGGAAAGAACATCAACTATGTTATGTAAGAATTACCAGAGGTAAGACAGAAGGGAGGGGGCCTATATCAACTATGGTAGCAGAAAAAACGGAGAATAAGTAATAAGGAATAAGTGACTAAGAAATATTTAAGATGGGAGCTATAAGAGAAAAATATCAATAAATAATTAGATATAAAGCATTTAGCTTGAGAGCATGGCCTGATGCATCTTGAAACTCTCTGCAGCAAACGAGATCTGAAGGGAAGGGAAGAGAGGCACTATACTTAACCATTCCTGCATTCAATCCTGATCAACATGACGTTCTTCCAGAAGTTTTCTGTACTTGCAACTGCAGTTATGCATTTTCCACATTTCTTGCCTTCTCATCTAGTCCTTCAGCTTATATTCTTTCTTTTGTTTTGTGGCACATTCAGTTGCTGCCCAATTTTTATCTACTTCTGGTTTGATCTCCATTCCTGCTTGACGTCGATATGCTTCTGCTAGACTAAGCAAGGAAGTCATCTTAGGTTTATTCTCCTCATGTTTCAAAACTTTCACTACGTCTGGGTCCTTTGAGGTCAGCAGATATGTGCAGTCCTCATAACTGCAGATCTATACATATAATCAATTTCAAGGAGGCTCATACCTCCTTTGGAAGGGGGAATATATAATCTTGGTATGCATTGATTTTTATAGATCATTTAGTGAGCAGGAAGCATCCTTCTTGATTTCCTATCTAATCTATTCAACATGTTTTGGGGCCAATCATTCCAAAATTGTAGGTTAGGACAGGAAGAACAAATTGGTTTATAGCTTGAATTCTGTTCCCGGATATCAATGCTGTTTTCAGGATTAATTTAAGTCTTCTGAAAATATTCCTTACTAAGTTTTATTCACATTTGTTCATGTTTTATTGCTGATCCTTCATCAATTCCCAAATAGTTATACACTTCCTCTTGCTGAAGCTCTTTTACATCACATTCTTGTCCCAAAAAATGAGTTATGTCTTACCATAATGTTCCATCTGTGTTGTCAATCTTCACCAGTCCTTGACTGTGGTTTATTTCTGATCCTCGGAACCAACTCGGCTGTTTACTTCAGCTCACACCTTCCAAACTCTCGAGCCAGGCTCTACCCATAATGCTCCTTTGTAATTTACCTCAGACCAGTTTTGCCTGAAATAGTGGCAGACAGGAAGACCACAACAATAAGAGACCACATCTCAGTCATATAACGAAACCAGACTTGGGAATTTTCAGTCCACTAAGAGTCTCAGGTCGGGGGTAGGAGGGGGGAGAATGTCAAGGGTTTGTGAAGATCGACAACACAGGCGGAATGTTATGGTAAGACGTAACTTCTTTATCTGATATTGTCAATCTTCACAAAATCCTTGACTGTGGGACAGAGTCCCCAGCTACCTGACTCTTGGGAGGTCTTACGGAAGAATAATCCTGAGCAACATCAAACTGAATGATGCATGTCCCCTAGAGACCTGGTCTAGTTTGTAATGAGTGATAAAGGTATGAGAAGATGTAGCTGCTGTACAAATATCATCTAAAGAAGCTCTAGCATATGAAAAAAATGCAGAAGTTGCTACAGCTCTAGTTGAATGTGCTTTCACAGGGCATGGTGGGTGAAGTCCCTTTGGATGATAGATAAAGTTGATACAATCTCTAAGCCATTTGGCTAAAGTGACCTTGGGTTACCTAAGGAAAGTGAGGAAAAGGCAACAAAAAGTTGGTCAGATTTTCTGATGTGCTTTTTTTCTGTGAAGGTAAAAAATGTAACTGCCTGAGAACATCTAATAGCTGTAGACAGTACTCCCCCTTAATGGAGAAATTAGGGATACAGACTGGTTGGTGCAAGGTTTGACTGACATTGGATTCTGAAATTACCTTAGGCAAGAAGAAAGGATTAGTCCTGAGGGAAACCCTGTCCTTGTGAAATATTACATAAGGGAGCCTGCAGGACAAGGCTTGAATTTCTGATACTCTTATTGCAGAAGTAATGGCTAATAAAAACAAAGTTTTCCATGTCAGAAATTTTAAGTCACAAGTAGCTGGTGGTTCAAAAGGAGATAGAGTAAGTGACTGCAGGAATGAAGGTAAATCCCATGGAGCAGTGGGTTCTTTAAAAGGAGGTCTCAACATGAGAGTTCCTTTCAAAAAGGCTTTACAAAGTTTATGTGACATAAGTGAAGAACCATTCAGACCAATATGGAAGTTAGATATCACAGCCAGATGGACCCGAATGGTTTTCTGAGAAAGAACAGTCAGAAAATCCAATGCTTTATCTATGGGAGCTGTATGAGGATCAAGATCATTGTTAAGAGCCCACCTAGCAAATTTTTCAGATTTACTCTGATACAGTTTTCTAGTAGAAGGTTTGTGATGTGCCAAAATGATTTGTTGGACTGGACAGGTAAGGGAAGAAAGCTTGGCAATGATGGGAATTGGAGAAGCCATGCAGTGAGCTTGAGATGCTGAAGATTCAGATGTACCATACCTTCTGGATGAGATAATAGATCTGGAACTGGGTCTAGAATCCAAGGTTACCAAATTAGAGAAGGCCATATTAAGGGAAAACAAACCTGTTGATGCAAAAATGATAAAGCAAAAAACCAAGACAAACTGGAGCAGCGGGAAAAATAAAATAAAACCGTTTAATAGTGTTAGCGCTTTCGGAAATAGATTGTGCTTTTCCTTCTTCAGACAAACAAGAGCCATTTCAAAATACTTTTAAACCTAATAGTCTACGTAATTAATTAATTAAGTAAAAAAGAGCTCAAATTTGTGAAAAGTATGTCAGTTAATACCTTCCAAGAAGAGTTAAAAGCCAAGTAGAGCTGAATAAAACCCGAATTAAACCTCATCAGAGCAACCCCTAGTTTAACAATGTTCATCAACTAAATAAATACATATAAAAGAAACATTATAGTAGCAGTCTACTACGTAGTTATTATTAAGTTACCCAAAAGTAATAATAAGCAAATAAGCACCAAATAAGTAATTTCAAAAAGATTAACACACAAATAAAGAAGAAAAAAGTAACTCATGCGTAAATTCATCTTTTTAAAGCCAAAAGCTTAAGAAAACATTTAATTGAAGCTGTTTCATTGAGACCTGGGGGCAAATAAGCTGCAGTGTTAATTTACCACCTCAATTCCTCAATTTCCAGTTTAATTTGCCAAGGGCCCCCCTCTCTCATCAATGTCTATTTGCTTTAATACAGTAAACTTAAAGCTATGGTTTGGAAAATCCATAATATGCTTAGCTAGCGCATTGGTCTTGTCCCCCCTACTTATGGCATATTGGTGCTCGTATATGCACTGTTTAAGCTTCCTTTCGGTCTTCCCGATATAGAAAGCTTTGCAGACTTGGCAACAAGCACAGTAAACCACTCCTTTTGCGTCACATGAAAATTTACCCTGAACTTTATAAAGGGTATCCCTAATCTTAAATTGGTAAGCAAGATTTAAATGCTTACATTGATGGCAAGCTCCGCATTTTAACATACCCTTGTTCTTAACAACAAGTGGTTTAGTGGAGTATTCCAACAGAGTTTTCAAGTTACAACCTTGTCTAAAGGTAATTTTAGGCTTATTGCCTAATAGCTTGTACAAAGAGTTGTCCTCAATAACGAGAGTCCAGTTCTTATAAAGGGTCTCTCTAATAAAAGAATGATCTAAATTGTAGGTACATAAAAAACTGGTAGTGTAACAGGAAATTATGTTGGTTGTAGTAACTTGGACCTCGTCTGGCAAAATTTCCTGTTCCACTAAAATCACAGTAGGTAATAGGGGCTTAAAGTATCCAGAATGTCTTTTAATAATTACTTCAGTGGAAATACTGGAGACTAAACTGAATGGATAGCCTCTGTTGAGGAACATTTTCTCAAGCAAACCACATTCCGCCATGAAATCAGAATCATCTGAGATCATTCTGACAGCTCTCACCATCTGACCCTTGACCACTGCTCTCTTTTGGTGGTAGGGGTGACAGCTGGAAAAATGGAGGTATGAGTTAGAATAGGTGGGCTTCCTGTAAATAGTGCTTTTAAATTTACCTCTAATGAGGTCTTTATGGATACAAATGTCAAGAAAGTTAATAGTTTCGCTTTGCAAGTTAAAGGTAAACTCCAAAAAATTAGTTGAGGCAGTTATTGAATTAATGAAATCCTGCACTAGTTCTAATGGGCCTTTCCATAATATGAACATGTCATCTTGGTACCGCGTGTACCAAGCGACATTGTTCTTAAAAATAGGATTGTCAAACAACAAGGTAGTCTCCCAGTGTGCCATAATGCAATTGGCGAAACTGCCGCCACAGGGAGACCCCATGGCAACCCCAGATTTTTGAAGGAAGATTTTTCTTTCGAACCACATAAAGTTGTTAACAAGAACTAACTCTAAAAGGGTTTCTACAACATAGATGGTATTATTGTCAATTTTCCTTACTTGTAAAAAATCCCTAATCCATTCAAGCCCCAAATTTTGGGGGATCACAGTATACAAATCCCTTACATCAACTGTCAATAATTGGTTGTCCTGATGAAAGGGAATATTACCAAGTTCTGTTAGAAAACTCCACAAGTCTCTACATATTTGGTGCTCCTGCTCAACTAAAGGTCTCAAGATGCTGTCAACATATTTGGCACAACCATAAGTGATAGACCCACGCCCATCAAGAATGGGTCTAAAAGGTGGATCAACAACTCGCTTGTGGATCTTAGGTATGCCAAACAGGGATGCCATCTTCGGAGCTGGCATTGTTAAAAAGTTGAACAAATCTAAATCAATAGCTTTTTCAATAAAAAGTTCATCAAGTGTAGACCTAATTTTACTATAGGCCATATTAACTTCATTTAAGCTAACTTGTTGGTAAGTTGGATTGTTTAGATGTTCAATCATGCTAGTAATATAAGTACTGTGATCCATACACACTAAACCGCCCCCCCTTGTCTGGCTTCATCACCCTAATCTTGCAGTCTTTCAAAAGCTTAATGAAATCACGTTCCTTTTCACTAATGTTAGAACGTCCTTTCTTAGTTTTTAAGCCTGTGCCAACAAAAGACCTAAAATCTATTTCGCACATTTTCTCAAAAGCAAGAATATTAGGGTGAAGGGGTAGATTAAATAAACTAGAGACTCGCAATGAATTAGTAAAAGAAGAATTGGAGCCCAAAATAGCATTGAGGTTAATGTTGCGAACAAATAGTTCAAGGTCCACTATCGTATTAACCAAATTCATTCCATTTTGGATGCAAAAATGAGAATTATTGTGTTCTCCGACCTCTTGGCTTTCTTTAGAAAATGGGATATTAGAGGGGCTTGGGAAAGGCATACAAGTGTCCTGGAGACCAATCATGAAGGAGAGCATCTCTGGGTGACTTCCCCGGGGGTGGGGGTGGGGGATAAGGGCAAAGTAACTTCTGCACTTGTTGTTGAGGTGGGAAGCAAACAGATCGCAGCAAGATTGGGCCCAGTAGCAGAAAATCTTGTCTGTCACTACAGGATTGAGAGACCACTCATGAGGAATCAGAATAGTTCTGCTCAATTTGTCTGCTATCATGTTGGAGCTCCCCAGAATACGCGTTGCTCTGAGAAAGCGGTTGGAAGAAATCACCCACTGCCAGACTCTGAGGGCTTTTTGACAAAGTGGTAAGATTTGGATCCTTCTTGTTTGTTGATGTACCAGACCACTGACATGTTGTCCATCTGAATTGCCACTATTCCCAGGGGGGGGCCATTTTGAAATGCTTGCAATGCCAGAAGCACCACCCTCATCTCTAGAACATAGATGTGCAAATTGGCATCCACTTGGACTGTCCGTCCCAGACAATGCCCTCCACCCTACCTGAGAAGCATCCGTGGTCACTATGGCTTGGGGCTGTAGAAGGATGAATGGACAGCCGGAAACAATCCCTTTGGAATGGAGCCACCAAGACAGGTCTTGTTTGCAGCGATTGGTGATCAGGATGTGGTATGACATTGGCTGATTCATGAATGACCATTGTGAGGCTAGAAGCCATTGTACAATACACATGTGATATCTGGCCAAGGGAACTAGACAGAGGCTCCCATTGAGCCTAGCATCTGAAGAATGATTTGGGCTGGAACAGTCTTGTTTCAAACTACATGATTTACTTGGGATTTGATTTTTTTGGAGTCTCTCTACTGAGAGTGAAGAAGTTCCCATAACAGTGTTCAGAAGAGCTCCAATAAATTCCAGATGCTGTGTGGGTTGTAGATTTGACTTTTTGTGACTTACTGTAATGCCTAATGAAGCACAAAGATGTACGGTGTAATCCCTTTCCCTTTTGAGTTGATGCCTGGTGGTAGTGGTAAGAAGCCAGTTGTCAAGATAAGGAAATACTCAAAATCTTTGCAGTAGGAGATGAGCTGCTACCACTGCCATGCATTTGGTGAACACCCTGGGGTTGTGGTGAGACCAAAGAGCAGTGTTCTGAATGACTGGCTCTCAGCCCGAAGAGCAGGAATCTTCTGGAGCATTTGTCCATTTTTATAGGGTAATATGCGTCCTGAAGATCTATACAGCACATCCAATCATCTTTTTCCAAGAATGGAAGAATAGACTGTACTGTGACCATCCAGAATTAGGTTTGTTAGACTGCCACTTTGAAGTGGCTAAGATCCAAAATGGGTATTCAGTCCCCTGTCTTTTTGGGCACTAAAAAGAATCTTGAGTAAAACCCAGACCCTTTTTGGTCTGGTGGAACTTCTTGGATGACTCTTTTTTCATGCCATGGGTGGACATATGGCATGGGAAGAAGGAACCTGAACTTTGTAGACTGGCTGGATGTACCGACATCCTATCAGTTAAGTCCCATTTGCAAAGACTACTGCAACAGAGATGTTATGCAGAACATCAATTTCAGAGTTCTAGAAGCAAAATAAGGGATCATTTGGACAGTATGCTAAGTTTAGGAAAATTGCAATTAAACAGTTGTTATCGGCAATAATATCAAAGCACACAATTTGTTAGGAAAGACGCAACAGAAAGTAGAAAGAGCTGTGTCAAGACTCCATGTTATAAAAATCTACTTAGAGGGGAGGAGAGAAGAAATCAAGAGGAGGGACATTAGGAAGCTTTGTTTAGGAACATCAGATACTCCAAAGCTTGGTGAAGTGCAATCTCAATAATTAACCATCACAATAAAGGACAAATAAAAAATGTATTGTACAACCAAACAATAGGGAAGTCTCCAGGAGCAGATGGAATTCTCATAGAAAGGTGGAAATTAAGAAGGAGGAGGCTGTTGAAAATTTGGAAGGTTCATATGTTCATAGATGTTTACTAGGCTAATGACCACAAGGGCCTTTTTAAGCCTAGCCATGCATCCCAAATATCTGACAAATTCTGATACCCTTGACAAGTGTAAGCATGTGCCTGGGAGATGAACCATTTACAGGTTACCTCTGCCCATTAGAGACATAGGTGCCAAACCAGGGATGAATTTTCGGTTGCCCATCCAATTGTCCAACTTGCATTTGAATTCGGTTAGGGAGGAACAATGCTTCACATGAATGGGGAGCCTGTTCCATAGACAGGGTAGTCTCTGGGATACATACCTATCTCTCTGGCAGGTTGTATTTATATTACAGGCAAGGTCTAAGTCTTTAGAACGGGTAATTCTGGTGCTGTTTGTTTTGGATATGCAGGAGGTCCATCAGAGTGGGGTCTAACAATGCTCTGTATGCCGGGCATAGATCTCCCCTCAAAAGCCTGTGGGAGACAAAATACAGGGATGGGGCCTTGAGGTGGTCTGCATAGGACATATTACATATGCCATGTATTCTTTTAGTGAAGAATCTCTGTGGACGTTCCAATTGTTGGATATGCCTGGTTAGGTACATACCAAATGGGGCACTGTACTCAGTGCTAGGTCTGATGAATGATGAATACAGTGGAACAATAACTTCCTTGGACTTAGATGTCATACCTTTGTTTATAAGTTGCACAACATAGAATGATTTCCGCATGCACCACTGTAGACATGTGATGATCAAAGGTTAGATTACTATCTGTGTGTGTTCCTATGTCCCTGACTACTGGGTCAACTCTAAGGGGTGTGTTGTCAATATGATAGTTGGCAGGGACGGATGACTTCCCAAAGAATACTACTATGTACTTCATGGCATTTAGTTTTAGTCCATGGCTCTGACAACAGCTGTTTGTCTGTGTCAGCCCCTCCTGGAGTACATTTGTGTCAGTGTAAGATTCAATGAGAGCTCCTAATTTGCAAACATCTGCAAATTTAGTCAGCCAGAGACCACTGACATTGGCCTTGACTTCTGAGAATAAATGCCAAAAAGGAGCAGTCAAAGGACTGATCCCCGAGGGATTTGTGACTGGCCTCTTTGTAGAGGTGGACTCCCCAATTCTAACTTTCTAGGTCCTGTCCGTGAGCCAGTTGGCTATCCAAAGGGTGACATAAGGGTTTGTACCTAACCTCTTGAGTATGTCAACAATATCTGAGTGGGGTATTGTATCAAATGCCTTTCCAGGTCAAGGTAGGCAGTGGGAACGACTCTGCCCTCATCCATTGCTTTAGTGACCTTCTCGAAGAAGTCCACCAGGTTGAGTAGGCATGATCTGCCCTTGATGAAACTAAACTGGGTTGGCTCCAGTGTCTGGAGGTTTACTATATTACTATATCCCTACTGCTCATCTCCATGATAATTGTTTCCATGGCTTTACATATAAGACTAGTGAGACTTATGGGTCTGTAGTTTTCAGGGTCTCTAGATGGCTCACCTTTGTGCAGAGGGATGATCGGTGCCTTTCTCCATTCATGAGGCACAAAGCCTGTTTGGAGGCTACAGTTAAATAGTAATTCCAGGGGCCCTGATAGGTCATGTTTCTTGCTATTTAGAAGGCTTCCTGGGATATTGTCTGGGCCCATGGATGCATTTTCTTGGTCTTAGAGAGAGCATTAAGGACCTGTTCCCTAGTGATGGTAGGGGAAGTTACATTTGATTATATTTCCTGAGGGAAGGTTGAGGGGGAAAGAGGGATAAGGTTGGAGCTGAATTTATCAGCCAGGAGGTTTGCTATATCTTCTGGCTCAGTATAGGTGGCTCCATTTACAATGAGCTCTGCACACATGGAAGGCATTACACTAGGGAGTGTGTAGCAGTCTCCCATATTAGTGAGGAACAGATCCAGCATGGCTGCACCCCTGTACAGTGTACTGACTATCTGGTCCAGGGAGTTTGTGTTTACGAAATTCAGGAATCTCTGTGCCTGTGCGTTTGCTGTCATGTAGTATTCCCAGTTAACAGAGGGGTAATTAAGGTCACCCATGAATATGTTATTGGGTTGGATGGTTAGTATTTCTAATAAGTTTAAATACATGGTATGGTATTTCCTGGGTCTAAGAAGGGGACTTACAGCTTGCAAGGAAGTGGTATTGGATTTTACCTATGGTGATTTGAACATGGGTCAGCTCAACTCCATTGTCCTATTTGACCAGCCTTGAAGTATATTTATTTTTGATGTAAATAGAGACAGCTCCACCTTTAGTACCTGCATGTGAAGTAGCTGGCCTAAATGTGTGGAAGGTATTATAACCTTGCACTGTTGGTGTGCTCCCTGTTGCTTTAAACCATGTCTGAGGGACCGCACAGACATCAGCATTCTCTAGGGTAATGAGAGCATCTAGGGAGCTGAGTTTTTTGTTTAGACTCCTAGCAGTGAGCAGTAATACTTTTAGATTTTCTTGGTTTTGATTTGCTATGTCAGAAGTGCTTTCACTTTGGCATTGCTAAAAAAGGCACTATGGGGAAAGACAATGTTTTAACCAATATTTGAAAGCCTAGAGGGGAAAGGTGCAGACCATCTCTGGCAAAGCAGCATGGTCTGTTGACCATCTCCTTCCATGCTGACAAATATTGCACCCCCTTAGCATTGTTTAATAATGCTTTGAAGGGAGACAGGGAATACTTGCATCATAAAAGAAGGAAAAGGTGTTGGCATTATCAAAGAAGGGCAAGAATCTGGCAGACCCTGCCTCATACAGGCCAGTTTTGATTCTAAATTATGTTGACTGGTGACTGAAGGTAAGCATGTTTTTCTTATTTTAAAATGTTCACATAACTGGATTTTACTTCTTTTTTTTTTAGAGGGGGCATGGCATGGCTAGGCTAGGGAATACTGGGTGTGTTATGGATGAAAGGAAAGATAAAAATGTTGTGATTGGATATTTATGTACTCTTCTACTCTTTTTATTTTTGTAAAGTGGGGTGTAACTAGCTGGGCTGTGGATTAAAATAACTTGATGTTATATTTGCTCAGCTTAGTCTGGTATTAAGGGCTGACGTGTGTACTTGGGTGAAATAAATTACAATAATTATGCTTTTTTTTGCAAGGATGTTGGCTAGCTGTGTTGTGGATGAAACTAGCTTGTCCTTTTCTCCTTCTCAACTTGCATTCTGCCATTAAAGGCTGGCTAGTGTGCATTTGTGTGATATAAACAAATTTTTTTGGGTAGGGGTAGCTAGCTGTGCTGTGGGAAAAAACTTGTCTCTTCATTCTCTCAAGCTTAAAGTCTGTTATTAAGAGATGGTTAATGTGTATTTTTGCTTTGCTTTTTTTTTCCCTTGGGAGTGGGTTGGCTAGCTGTGCTAGGGATGACAAAACTTGTGCTCAGTCCGGCATTAAGGACTAGGATGCATTTGTGTGAAGTAAATTGGACTATTATTTTCTCTGGTCAATCACTGTAGAAAAAACATCTGAAACTGTCCCAATTTAACAGAATGTTCATGTCTTTGCCTAATATGTTTGATCTTCAAATTACCCTCTTATGGCTTGTTTATCATACAGTCTGTGTTTACATGTCTGGTGTGGATTTGCATGAAATATACTGCTGTATTTACTCTCTGGGTATTTCTGTTTCTGATTTTTGCAAAATGTCTCTGACTGCTTTATGTGGATTTGTTCCATTGTCGATGCATACCAGTCTGCAAGATAAACCTGTCCCTCCAAACCATTCTGTTAATGTTGCAGAAGAAGTTTATGTCCCTGAATCAAGTATTTCTAACACCACTTATTTATTTATTTGCAATTTGTTAACCGCAAACCGTAAAGAGCCCTTTTTCAATGGATGCCTGGGGAGAAAAGCTCCAGAAACAATATTACAAAAATTAAAAAGTATTACAGCTCACATTAAAAAGTATTAAAGCCCACAAAAGTATTACATTATATAAGACACAGAGATATTGAAAAAATATATAAAACATACAGATACTGAAAAAATAACAACTTGTGCTAGATGGCATAACATACATTTTAATTGGGTACGTGGGTCAACAAAGCATTTTGTAGTTCAAGGTATACTATTTCCTACAGTAAGGAGACAAATAAGTAGGAGTAATAGTGGAAAAAAATAGACAGGAGAGTGTAGCAGGTGTTAGATTAGATTAGTGAAGAAATCTATAAGGGGGTGGGGGAGAGGGCAGTGGAATTTAGGAAGGGTGAGAGCAGCAGAATTCCCATTTAGACACGAAATAGGAATGAAGTAAAGTCTTAAAATGAGAGTGGTTCCGGGTAATTTGGATGTGGGATGGGAGTGAGTTCCATTTGCCTGCTAAGGAGAATGACAGTAGGAGTTGCCCAGGGGAACGTGAGGGTTTGTACACTTCAAGGACATTCTGTTTTTTGGATATGAGTGATCTATCAGGTATATGCAGGGAGAATATGGAGGAGCGGGAGGGTTGAATGTGAGAGAGATAGTTGGGGAGTTCTAGCCAATTCAAGGAGTGTAGGGCATCACAGTGGTGAGAGTAGGACTTAGAGCTGGTAGCAAACTTAGAGATTTTATTGTAGCAGTGTGCAAGTTTTGTCTTTAGGGAGGACTATAGGTTAGTTAGGAGAGGAGCACCATATTTAAGTGAAAAAAGGAGGTAAGTGACAGCAAGGGTATGCTTGGTTGAGGGGGGGTAAGATAACGGTTGTGTCGGTAGAGCACACCAACCTTCTGGTGAATTTTCTTGATTTTTGTGTGTATGTGGATGTCAATTTTTAGTAGGACACCTAGTAACTTGGTATGAGGGTCTATTTCGATGGGACTCTTGTTATGGCTGACTATACTGCAGGCGTTTTTTGTCAATTTTGGTGTTTTTTAATGGAGTAAATAACATAATTTTAGTTTTGGTTGCATTGAGAGCTAGGTGATTGCTTAACATCCAATTTTCAGTACTAGAGAAGTTGTCCTGAGTTATCTGCATGAGTATGGGGAGTGATGAGGCAGAACAGATAATGGTAGAGTCATTGGCATATTGGACAAGATTGGTGTTTGGGAGACAGTGATGGAAGTTGTTAATAAAGATGCTAAATAGAAGGGGATCCAGGACAGAGCTTGGGGTATGCCTGTTGGAGTATGGAAGTAGGAATAGGTACAATTTTTCCATTTGATGGCCTGTTGACAGTTTGAGAGATAGCTGGAGAACCAGTTTATGGTACAGGGGGAAAGGCTGAGATGGAACAGCTGGGACAGGAGTAAGTGATGGGAGATGATGTCGAAAGCTTCAGATAAGTCAAGGAAAAGGGTGGCTACTATATTGCCAGAGTCGCGAGCATGGTTAATGATATTAAAAGGGCGGTGGCGGTGCTATGTCCAAGTCTAAATCTGTATTGAGTGGGGGTCAGCAAGTGATTGTCGATTAAGTAGGGTAAGAGTTGAAGATGTATACACTTTTCAAGAATCTTGGATATAGGGGAGAGAAGGGTTATTGGATGAAAAATGGAGATGTTGGGATTGTTGCCGCCTTTGTGAAGAGGAATAATAAAGGCGTTCTTCCAGTGGAGTGGTACATATGATTCTTGAATTAAGTGATTGATAAAAATGCAGATGGGCAGAGCTATGCCATCAGCAGCTAGCCTGAGCTAGTTGGAGAGAAGATTATCTGGGGCATTAGAACATGGTTTTAATTTTTGTAAGAGTTTTTTATGGTATTAACTGGGATGGGTTTGAGAGTGAAGGGGGGGTGACAGGAATCAGTAGGAGAAGGGGGGGGTTGGGGAAGGTGTTGAGGTAGGAGCTAAATCATTGTTGGGGAAGGAAGTGGTGAGCTTGGCTATAGAGTCTATAAAAAAGGAAATGAATTGGGAGGCAATGATATGATCTGGAGAGCTAAGATATGGGCAAGGATTATTGTTTCAACCAGGACTAAGGAGGGCAGAGATGCTACTTCAAAACTTTTTGGGATTGGATTTGTGCTTGTTTTGGAGTTTGAAGTAGTAGGATTTTCTATGAGCAGCTAATTGTTTTTTTTTTTACTTTATTGCAGAGTTGTTTGTATTCGGTTAGAGCATTAGGTGTTTTGTATTTTTGGTGGTATCTCCAGGCTTTATCTCGGAGATGCATGAGGGTTATGGAGTCTTTGAAGAGCCAGGGAGTAATTTTTGTTTTAACCTTTTTACTTCTTAGGGGATAAAAGCTGTTTAGTAGGTTAATGAATGAGGTATTAAAATAGGAAACAGCATTTTCGAGAGGTAGAGTTTTGAGGGGGGTCCAGTTCATGTGTTTTAAGCAGTCAGAGAAAGTTTGAGGGTTAAAGTTAGTGAGGGTACAGGTTGTGATATCATTATGTTGAAGGTGGAGAGAGGAAGATGAATGACATGCAAAGGCGGGAACGTGATCGCTAAGGGAATCGGGTAAGGTCCCACTGTCAGAAATATCGTTGGGGTGGGATACTAGTATCCAGTCAAGAGTGCTGCCTGGGGACATGTCTTTATTAGATCTGGTGGCAGAGCTGATTAGTTGGGTGAAGTTGAATAGGTTTATATTTTTAGCAGTAGAGGTTAAGAGAATGGAGATTGATTTACAAATGTGAAATAAGTCCATCAGTAATAAATATGAGAATGGCTTGTATGCCAGAGACATGTCACTTCTTAATTTGTAAGAGTCAATCCATATAGGACGTGTTGCATAGGCCTTGTATCCTTTCTGTAAGGTATCAGTGTGGGCGTTCCAGTTGCTGCATGTGCTTGGACAGATACATGCCAAAAGGGGTATTATCCCCAATGCCTGATGTAATGAGGAAAGAGTAAAGGAGGACAACTAACATCCCTGGATGTAGAAGGAATCCCCTTGTTTATGAGCGAGCATGATTATTACTGAAAATTTTGTCACAGAGGAGGGGGAGTGTTAGATGAAAATCTCCATTGGGGGTGGGTGGGGAGGAGAGGTGTTAAAGTTTCAGCTCCAGGTTTCCAATAACTGTGGTACTCCACTGGGAATATGTACAACAGTGGATAAACAAAACAAGCAAATGCTTAACCTGTAAGTCAGAGAATGCCTTCCATACCAAGTACTGTCAGTGAAATAGAGACAGAAGGGGGATGAAGTATCAAGCGAAAGAGCAGCTCTGGTAGGGTTTTTAGTGGAAAAAAGAACAGAAAGGGATAAATAATAAGGCACATAACATGTTACATGCTATAAAAATCAATCAGAAAAGACTAAAAAGGACTGGGAGGAAAGATCAGAATGACAAATTATAAAAGAGTAATGAGAGGAAGTTTATAAGGACTTAAAACACAAGGATAGAACAAAAAGTCTTCAAGAACAACAAAAGTCTCAGAAACGCCAATAATTTTTAATGAAGCTTTCGGGCTCTCAACCCTTCATCAGCATACATAGTGTCAAATACTTTGCATTTAAATAGAGGTAACAGTTAAGAACTCATGACCAAACCAACCAATAAAATTCAATCAATAAAATTCAAAAAGCACAGCATAAGTATTTTATAAAAAATACAAAAAAGAATTTTCATTAAAAAAGTAGTAACAATTTAAAACATTTTGTGTCCATAATGACTTGTTTGTTTCCTATATCTATTAGCAACTATTATGTTCTATAAATTATTCATCTGTTGTCTTAATAATATGGGTTTTATACTAGTGGCATTATTTAAATTTATATTGGCGTTTCTGAGACTTTTGTTGTTCAGGAAGTTTATAAGGCCCATGGCTACTCTACGAAACCCAGAAGATTTAGAAGATCTGCATGCAATGTTTCTACAGGTATTTCTATACCCAAGGAGGCTTCACAGGATTTTCCTTCAAGTGAAGAGTAGATGCTAGAAAGTCAAAAGGAATGAGAGGAAAACTGGGAACACGTTTTCTGGGAATGTGTGGAGTTCCAGTTTCAAGTTCAAGGGTTTCCTATAGAATGCCCTCATACAGTTGTTAGGGGAATATAATATATTAATTAAAGAAACAATGCTGTTGAATCAGTGTCTGGGGTTAGAACTGTCCATACGTAGTTAATGGTCTCGGCCATACGTGGTTCAAACTTGTAAATGTTCGATCTACTGAAGGGGACCCATATATGCGTGTGTGTGTTTGTGTGCGTGTGTGTATATATCTCATCACATTCACTTGAGTGGAGTCGGTACAGCCCTTCCCTTATCTAACACTATCAAGTGCACCACAGATATGGCCTCTTCACCATATTAATATCATCTACTTCTTCACACCCTTTACTATTCTGTTACTCTTCTATTATACAATAAAAGGTTCACCTACGTCTTTCACACTTCTATATCTGTGTCATCTTCATTCTGGGCACATTAGCATGTAGAACAGAGCCCTACCAAGAAACATAACAATATCATCCTTACTATTTAATCTCCACTTTGAGAAACAAAACATGCAATGTTAGCTGTATTTGCGCTCACTACTTTTCATCCGCTAGGGATATAATGCAGTCTTACCACATCAGCACTCCTTCAACCGCTAATTATTTTGCCTTCCAACAATTACACTTTTAATGTGGAATTACATTGCTGCTACCAGAAATGCATCCCTATATCATTTCACATTCATAAAAAATGCATTTTCTAACAGTAAAATGTCTCTGTACAGCAGAGTTCTAGGTTATTCCTCTCTGAAATTCCTGAAACTCTTTGTACCTTTATGCTCCTTGATTATATTGCTGTTCCATGACACGACTAAACACAGGCCCTGCATATTTTGGTATTAATTCCAGCTACAAAGCTAATCATCTATCCATGTTCTATATACATTTAAATAGAAGTAACCACTGACAGGTGTTTCTGGAGTTACAGGCTGCCTCACATTATCTCCATATTATATCAAGTAACTGTGAACCAGTTAAAAGAAGACTCATGGACTTCACTAATTCTCTCAACAATTTTCCAGCTTTTCAGATAATAGATTGTGAGACAAAGAATATGGAAATGTTGCCTTATGTTTAAGATTCTGCACAGCTTAATCCCCTCTCTCCCAGACAGAAGTAATGCCACCTGACATATTTCCCCTAACTGGAGAATTATTTAAATCATTCTAAGTGGTAATTGACAGAGCATACATTTCTCTACCCCTCAGTCAGCTTAGCATAAGACAATTTAAAAATATAACTGAACTAACAAAGCATTTGTTAGTAGTCCTAAGTGATCTCAACCTTATCTGGAAAGTTAGCATGAAAATATGCTTGCAAGATATTTTACCCTGTATAATGTTACACCCAAGGTCAGTGATAACACATGGTTCAACCAGGTCACCAATGAATGTACCCTGCTGGATGTACTTAATATCCCTATCAAAGCTGCAAATCTACAGAGTCAAACAGAGAAGAGCAAACACTGCCCCCTGCTTGCAGTTTGGTCATTCAAAAGTACAAAACCTCCTTGTCCGTTGAGACACTGCTGCTAGCAATCCTTGAAGTGATACACTGAACATCCTTATTCAAATGTCTTGATCCAACACATGCTCTCTCTACCTTCTATAACATCCTTGTACCAATACAAGACAGACTTTTCCCTATTACATAAAGAAAAATCGTAGACAATAATTTGCCCTGGTTAACACCACAGCTAACTGAGCTGATGAAAATGAGGGAAAAGGCTTGGCCTGAATGAAAAAAGACAGTAGCAACAATGCACAAAACCCATACGAAATTAAAATGTATTGCCATAATTACAAACAACTCCAAGAGCGGACTTATTAAAAGACTTGATTTACAACTGGTCAGAGTTCGACCCAACTAACTAAGAAAATCTACACTGATATCCCTTTTGTATTCAAACTGCCATCTCCTGACCACACGGCCATCCTGTATATTTTTTTTTTAACATCCTTGATGCTAACCATCCTACCCAATTTCAGTCTCTGCTCCAGTATCCTACCTTCCATTTCAAATACATCCATAAAAAAGATCAAAGAAATGCCTGGCAACACTGATTACAACTATAACCCTAATTTTCTTATACTACACGCGGTGTTCATGTATTTGTAACCTTTCTTTGATATCAAAAATACTCTGCCACTTCAAAAATGCATCAATTCATTCCAAAACAAAATCCATTTCATCCACTATTGACTATTATCTGTCCCTTGGCAAAATTATACAGAAAATAATCAAAATAAATTCAAAATATGACTTGTTCTCATCAGTCAATACAGGTTTAGACCAAAATATAGTACTGTTATAGCCCACATATGCTCTCAAATTCCATATACTCTCAAATATGGATGAAAGCTCATTTACAGGTACCTTATTTCTTGACTTAAAGGGAGTGTTCCAGACTGCAGGCCATCCAGTGTTACTAATTATACAGGTGCACATTTTCCAGCGTAGTACAATGACTTGGCAACTATCTTTAAAATAAGACTTTTACAGCTACAAGCCAGAACTTAAGCACTGATTTGGTAACATTATGAAAAGAGTCCTGCAATACAATGCACTTAGTGTATTACTATTTCTCATTTTCATTCATTACATATCATTGGACCTTACAGATAAAAAGATGCATGTATACAGAAGCTACTGTTATTACCATGGCAGGCGAATCCTATCAATAACTAAGTGTAGTAGAGTGACCCCATGAGGCAGAGAAAAACAAGCTACATCCCAGATGACCCATGTTTGATTAGCAGCAATGGCACTGGAGGGAAGTAGCCTAAACTCAGTGCTGTAAAGCTGCTTTGTGCTGCATAAGCAGTGTGATACTTTCTCAGGGGTGCTCATGCATAGAAGTGTGCATAAGCAGTGTGATGCTTTCTCAGGGGAGTTCATGCATGGAAGTGTGCATAAGCAGTGTGACGCTTTCTCAGGGGTGCTCATGCATGGAAGTGTACATAAGCAGTGTGACACTTACACAAGGGTGCTCATGCATGGAAGTGTGCATAAGCAGTGTGACACTTTCTCAGGGGTGCTCATGTATGGAAGTGTGCATAAGCAGTGTGATGCTTTCTCAGGGGTGCTCATGCATGGAAGTGTGCATGCCCTTCCTGAAGGTAGCACCTGCAAAGCTCACAAAGGTTAAAGTTATGTATTCACCATAACTATGTATCTGTGTTGTCCATTTCCATTCTTCCTCAACTCCCCATCTGTGGTTGGCCAAACCAGAGCCGAAACCTCTGATGCTACCATGCCTCGACCTTGCCCAGATCCCTGCCCCAAAGAGGGAGTCAGACCTGAGCTCTCCATCACTGAAGCTCCAAAGGGCACGGATGGCTCTGACATTAGAGTGGAACCTAACCCCCCATGGATCTGGCATAGGGGATAAAACTGTCCATCTTTGGATCCCGCACAGACACTATCAGGGATCTTGGAACCAAGGGTTGGATTGGAGAAGGAGATATTATTGCATGAGAAGTGGAAGTAAGGCTCATGGATCTAATGGGAGACAGAGATGGGATAAACCCCATCTGAACCTGAGCACAGAAGAGCTTCCTCATCATCCTCTCCACCATGGCTTCTGATAGGCTTCTAGAGGACCTGATGGAAGAAGTGGTGGACTGAGGCCAAGACTCTCTCCTTGGAGTCCCCTGAAGAAAGGGGGAATGGAGCTGAGGAGAATTAGGTTCTATGATGAACTCCGGTGAGAGGGATCAAGGAAACTTAGGCGGATCCAAGTGCTTCTGAAGCAGCCATTGGTGAGTGGGTAGGGGACCGCATGCAGGAGTCCTTCATCTCTGAGGAACCTTTGGTTGATTTAGCAGGGGTTTGAGCCCCTGAAGAGGAGGAGGAAGGTGGCAGCAACTCTTTTAGAACCAACTTATTTCTTTGATCACTAACTGCCTTAGGGTTAAAAGTGGCAGAAACTGAGCAGTCGGTATTAAGGTGTGACACTCATACAAAAGACACACTCCCTGTGGGCATCAGGGCTAAAGTCTGTCAGTTTCAAAAGCCATCCTAAAAAAAAAATAAAATAAAAAAATAACAATAGCCAATGAAGAAAATGAAAGACAGAAAGTTTCTTTTTATATTTATTTATTTTTTTTAACTACCACAATGGTAGGAGAATACTCCTTAGATGGTAGAGGAAAAAAGTGACACAGACAAGTACCAGCAATGGTACCGAAAAATACTAAAGGCAAACAATAAGAAGAGGGAGAAAGGCAAACTACAGCTAAAGATGATCCTTAACATTAACAAATGGGGGGAGGGAGGTGGGTGATGTTAAAGATCATAGATAAGGTAATCAGGGAAAAACTGCTTCATGGAATTCTACTCACAGTATTACTTAGCATTCAAAGTAAATGTATCAACCTTCAAGATAAAAGAAGAAAAAAAAACTACTGGCGTCACTATGACCAGTTAAAACTTTATTTAACACACAGATAAGTGCTTTCGAGCATTAGCTCTTCATCAGATCTAAAAAACTTAAAATCAACCGTATCTAAGCAAATAGCAACCAGCTAATTCAGTACTGTGTACAATGTCACCCCCCCACACTCACTTGTTGAATATATAACACCATAAACTGAAATCTATCTACACATAGGAAGAAGTTGGGAACTTTTAAATGCAGGAAATGCAAGGCCATCGACCTGGAAGAAGTATCAACAGTGTCATACACACACTACAAACAATGAGTAATGACCTATGCACAGAGTCATAACACACACTGTAAACAATGAGTAGTGACCTGTGCACAGAGTCATACACACACTGTAAATAATGAGTAGTGACCTGTGCACAGTCATACACACACTGTAAACAATGAGTAATGACCTGTGCACAGTCATACACACACCGTAAACAATGAGTAATGACCTGTGCACAGTCATACACACACTGTAAACAATGAGTAATGACCTGTGCAATAGAATAAACTAAGTTATTTATAGCAGATTTTTCTTCACAAGAAGAAACTGTACACCAACATTCGTTATACTGTTATAAACTTGTACAATGGCTCTTATACATTCTTAAGAGGAAATCTTATTCTGATATAAAGGGCATTTAGAGACAACTACCTCTGGGAATGTTTGGGTTTATAAAAAGTCATAGAGAATCATTAGACAACCTATGTAGAAGATTCTATAGGAATGAGAGGTGCACTAATTGGTTCTCTGACAGAGCAGCTTATGCATGGAACAGACTAGCAAACACTAGTTTAGATATTTTTAAGAACAGTGTGTACACCTACTATAGGAACAAATGTTTTGGTATATTGGCAAGCTTGAAGGGCATTAATGCTTGCACTTTAAATATTTGTATGTATGTATATATGTATATGTATGAATCTCTTCAGGAAAGGAGGCACCGCTCTTTCATTTACTGGAAACTACTCTACAAGAAGGATCAATAGCCTGAATCAACCCTGAGCCAGTCCCAGTAAACTACTTATATCCAAAGAAATTTGAGGAGGAGTAGATACATGCTTGTTTTTACTTTTTGACAGAAAAAATGGGGCCAAATGTGTTACTAATGGCAGCTACCTCTTCCCCAGGGATGGGCACAGCATTCTGACACAACAAGGAAACCTTCACTGTTCCCTCTCCTAGGACTGACAAGAATGGTTCTCCCTTGCCCACTGTGGGCACTTCAACAGCCGCAGAGGACATGGATAACCCCTTGTCCATAGTGGCTGTAGGTGTTACACCAGGGGGATCCGAGGTAAAAGATTAAAGGTCTAAGGTACAGCAAATGGCCATAGCAGAGTCACGCACCTATGGCTGAGGCTGGTGGTATCTTTTTGTGGCTGGAAAAAGGACCAACCATGTGAGTGAGAAACTATTCCATGGTCAACCCAAAAATGGTGCCTCTGTCCTGATGCAAAAAAAAACAACAATGTCAGTAAAACTACCAGTACACAAAAATTACCTTTTTTGATAGACAAAGCACACTAAAAAGCAAATTGAAACACTATGGCAGCCCACAGCCATAAAATAAACATAATTTCTCCACAGAAAATAGCTTATCAGTTAGATAACACTCCTTTTAAAATGACAGAAACAACAAATGCTCCATTTAAAAGTACATTACAGTCTCAAGAGAATTTGTTAAAACATGACATTTCTAGCTTTAAAATAATTTACTTGAAAAGGAAAGTAGTAAAATGTCAATAAAAAATAAGAAAATGTAAGTTTTCCCCCAAAGAGAAATTATCTGCCCACCATAAATCCTCAAAAACCTCAGAGGCGCATACTCATTGGCTGCAGTAAAGCTATGAAGGTTTCCCTCCCTAACTTGGCTTTTATTCAACTCTGGTCGAGCTGCTTGACAGTTTTCATAGGTTCATAGATGTGTACTAGGATAATGGCCCTGGGGCCTTTACAAGCCTAGCCCATAGGATTATCCTGGCATCATGCCACCCGACCTTTGTTCCCAGTATCTCTGTCGAGTAAAGCCACTAGAGTGATCTCTAGGGTGAATTTTCTATTTCCCATCCACTCATCAAGATTTCTCTTGAAGAGGGCAACTGAGGTGCTCTGCTTGACATGTATGGGAAGTCTATTCCATAGCATGGGCAGTCTCTGGGTTATGAACTTGTCCATCCAGCATGTTCTGCTGATTGTGGTAATGAGGTTGAGGTCTCTGGAGCATGTGTGCGGAGGGATTGGATTTCTTTAAATATAGCATTTCTAACAGAGCTGGGTCAGACATGGCTTTGTAAGTCAAGCAGAGATCGCCTCTAAGTAGGCAATATGAGACAGAAAATAGTTGGAGTTTTTTTAGTCTGTCCATATAGGACAAATGTTTAAGGCCTAGGATCCTCTTTTGAGGTACTTTTGTGGCCTCTCGCAGGTGTTTAGTGAGGTATATGCCAAATGGGGCGTTGTACTCAATGACTGGCCTAATGAGGGAAGAGCAGAGGGAGACAATGACCTCTTTCTTCCTGGATGCAAAACCCTTAGTAATGAGATGTGCCACATAGAAGGACTTTCTGACCACAGTGGGAATGTGGTGGTAAAAAGAGAGGTTGCTGTCAACCTGTGTTCTCAGATCTCTTATAACGCCTTCTGTGTTCAGTGGACTACCACTGATGTGGTAATTCATGGGAACTGGGTTTTTCCCAAAGAGGATGATGACACATTTTCTGGCATTGAGCTTAAGGCCATGGTTCTGATACCACTCATTGATCTCAGTGAGGCCTTTCTGTAGGATGTCAACATCAGTCGGGGAGGTAATAATAGCTCCCAACTTGCAATCGTCTGTGAACTTTGTCAAACAGAGTCCCTATGTGTTGGCCTGGACTTCAGAGAAGTAGATACCAAGCAGGAGATGACCCTGGAACGAACGCTGTGGGACTCCACTCGTGATTGGTCTACAGCCTGACTTGGATTCAGCTACTTTCACACGGTGGGTTCTACTTGTGAGACAGTTTGCAACCCACCTAGTGATACAGGGGTTGATGCTTGAGTGGGGAATGGTATCAAAGGCCTTGGCCAGATCAAGGTACGCTGTATTAACCACCTTGCCTTCATCCACAGCTCTGGTGACTGACTCAGAGAAGTCGACCAAGCTGAGCTGGCATGATCTACCCTTCACAAAACCAAACTGCATGTGATCTAGAGTTTGGAGATTCCCTATATCCTTGTTTATTAGGTCCATGATGATGCATTCCACAGCTTTGCATATCAGATTCATCAGGCTAATGGGGCGATAGTTCCCAGGGTCTGTAGTCACTCCTCCTTTGTGGAGAGGGATGACTGTAGAAGTGCATCATTTGGTAGGGACAAAGCCTGAGGTGAGACTGTAATTGAACAGGGCACACAGGTGAGGTGCCAGTTCACCCTGTAGTTCATGTAGAACACAGCCAAGATATTGTCAGGTCCCATAGAAGCTGTATTCTTGGCCTTGGACAGTGCTGTTTTAACCTGTGCAGCACTAATACTGGATACCTGGCAATCTACTGGTATTTTGACTGGTCCCTGGGGGGAGAGGGGTAAATTGGCACTGAATCTGTCGGCCAGTATATTGGCAATATCTGTTGGCTCGGTATAGAAGGTACCATTGTGCAGTAGCTCAAAGCATATCTGGGTATTGCCGTGGAGATTCTTTACATAACTATAGAAGGCCTTGTGGATTTCTTCACTATCTGTTGCAATTCTGTTTTCATAGCTAGCTTTAGAAGATTTGATGAGGGATCTCAACTTTTTGTTGAGGCTGATAAGGGAGTTTTTCCAGTCTTGGGACTTCACCTTATTCCGCATCAGTTTCCTCCTTCTGTTGTAGAGTTTGTTTATGGCAGGGGACCACCAGATTTGCTTTCGTTTTTTGGAGGAGAGTGTCTTGGTTCTGTTGAGTGTGGCGAAATCCATGCATTCGTGTACGTGTTTTTACAGTGCACTGGTGTATGATTCGGTAGTCATGCAACTGATCTCCATTTGCATGGGTGCCGTGAAATTAGCAACCTCTGTTTTTAGGAGCCCAAGTTTTTCATGGTGGTTACCTTTGTGGGGGGTGGGGGGGATGTGAGGGATGTGGATTTCCAAGGTGATTAGTTTGTGGTCAGATCTAACCAAGGAAGAGTTGACTACTGGTGTAGAGCAATGGTCGCCCATGTTAATAATAACCAAGTCAAGGATATTGCTACCTCTAGTGAGGATCAGAATGAGCTGGTCCAGGGCATTGGAATTAATGAATTCCGGGAAATGCTGGGCAAGTGTATTGGTACATGAGTAGTTTTCCAGTTAATGGAGGGGTAGTTAAAGTCGCCCAGTATAAGAGTGTTAGGTTGGACCCTAATATTCTCCAGGGTGCTTAGGAACATGAAGTGTGAGTCTTGGGACATGGTTGGGGACCTATAGCAGGCTACGACCTGAATCACTGTCTTACCCAGTGTTACCTGCACCTGAAGTATCTCTGATGTGTTATGTTGGGCTACCAGTCTGAAGGTGTGTGCATCCTTTATGAATATGGAAACACCACCACCTTTGGAGCTTCGGTCCAAGCTCTGGGGCCGAAAGGTGTGGAATGCGTTACAGCCTGGTAGTGCAGGGGTGCTTTCCGCTGCCTTGAACCAGGTCTCTGTTATGGCACAAATGTCAATGTTCACCATTTTAAGGAGTGCTTTGAGCGAGTGCATTTTGAGATTTAGACTTCTATCACTGAGCAGCATGACCCTCAGATTGCATTTGTTTGTAGCTGTTACGGTGGTAATTTGGTCTTTGGAACACAACCTAAAAAGGCACTATTGGGGTGGAAGAGCCTTGGCCAGTATCCGGAAGCCCAGGGGTGACAGATGCAGGCCATCTCTGGCAAAACATCAAGGTCTGTCAATCATGTCATCCCAAGCAAACAGATACTGGATCCCCTTAGAATGACACCAGAAATGTAGCAAATTGTTGAAATCAATAATTTTCTGCTTGCACTGTGGTATCATTCTGGGTGATGTTACGATGGTGCTCAGGGCTAGGGTCATGCCCGCCTGGGCTACATAATCTGAGAGCTTCTCCATATCTCTTTTCATGTAGTCCAGGGAGGCATGTCTCAGGTTATTTACACCCACATGTACAATGACAGAGTCATATTTGTACCTGTTGTTCAGGGATCTGAGGGCGTCCATTATGTGGCAGATCTTGGCGCCTGACAGTCAGATGACTGTTACTTTCTCCTTATTTAACCTAGTGAGTGGGACATCAGTGTGCCTCTCTATCGAGTCACATATGACTAGTGTGTTGGGCATGCTGTTTTGTCTTAGGGGCTTTGGTTGAGTGGCACGCTGTTGAGGAGAGTTATGTCTCTCATGATTAGTGTTGTGTTGTGGTGGCTGAGTGCGTTTCTGCCTTGGAGGTCTGTGCTGTTTGGGTGGATTTTTATTGAGAGCCTCTGCAAAGGTGGGTGCATGGTTTATGTTTTTATGTGACGGCAGTGCTGGCGTGTGTCTCTGATGGGCTATGTGTTCCATGTGGTGTGGTGCAGATGTTGACCTTCTCCTCTTGACAAGCTATTCAGTCTTGGCTGAAGAGTCCATGTCTTCCAGTTTGCATATATAAGTGCATCTCTCGCAAGTCTGAGTGTTGGGAGGTAAGAGGATAGGGTTGTCAGTGTACATGAGAGAGTTGCTACATTGCCTCAGGATACCAAAGTTCAACAGGTTAACTGGAGAATGCACAGGGAACTGACCTTTAGACATGACTGGAGGGTGGGCATTAATAATTAAGTACTGGAGATGTTTTCTCATTTATTTATTTTATTTATTTATTTTACATTTGTTGACTGGGTAGTCCGACTGGATGCATGTCCATTTTCAGCGGAGGCCCGGGGAGAAAAGCTCCAAGGGTAAACAGATACAGCATTACATAATACCAGCATTACATATTACAAACAGACTATTTACAGAGATTACATAAGTAAGCAAGTTAAACAAGTTCCACAGGTTACAGTTAATCCTGAGCACAAGTCAGGATTAAATTAAATTACACAGTAAACTGGTTAACAGATTTTTACACATTCTAGAGAGAGTTAGCCAGGCTTGATACATTGACATAGCCAGTTAAGTGACAAATGTTGTTTGAGTCTAGTTTTAAATTGACCTAAGGTGGAAAGTAAGGTAATATCAGCTGGAAGAGAGTTCCAGGATCTACTTACAGAGTTTGCAAAGAGAGAATCACCGGCTGTGTCACCGGCTCATAGAACGTTTAGTGCTGGTAGCACTTTTGTGTGCTATAATAATTGCTACAAGAAGTCTCGTAAAGTGCTAGACTAATAAGCTAGTAAAAGTGCAGGAGAGGAGAGAACTAGTAGATCTAAGGAAAAAATTGAAGAGCAGACTTTGGCACCACTCAGAAGCTTACAAAGAGTCCTGGATACAGCAAATCTGTATCTGGACTAGACTAGTTACAGGGAAGGTGAGAAATAAGTCCAAATGTGGGCTTTTAAACCAGAAAGTTGAAAGAGATGGAAAAACTGCCCAAACGGCTAATAAACTACAATTTCTGGGCCAGAAACCACTCCTCTTGTGCTAAATAGGCTACCTAGTGCTTACCACTCCCACTCCCACTGATAAGCTAGAAGGCTTCCCTCCAACACAGAAAGGCTTTGGGGGCTCAGAAGCTTACAAGCTTAGTATCTGGACTAGACAAGTTACAGGTAAGGCAGGAAACAAGCTTAGAATTATTATTATTTTTTTTTTGTTAGCAAAGTGGAAAGGGAGAAAGGAGGAGCAGAAGATAATTCAAGGTTAAGAAACTAAGTGGATTGGCCTCCTCAAATGTTCTCTTTGTATTAGGTAGAATGATCTAGTGACACTAGACTGGGAGGAGTGTCCCAGATCAAAAATACAGTAAAAAGTATACGGCAGACAATAAAAGTGCTATAAATAACTAGTAAAAATAAGCAAAAAACAGGATACTTGTATATCACAGATCAGAGTTTTGCTCAGTACCCTTCCTCTAATTAGCTCTGTGTGAAATGGCAGAAACACTCACAAGGTAACTTTTTAAGCAGCAGAAAGTTGAAACCTGAAGCAACTTTAAAAAAAGCTTGAAAGAACCAATGAGGTGCTTACTCCAAGCAGTAGTCCAGGTAACTCCAATCAGCCAATGACCATAAACACTTCACTCTCACTGAAAATGCACAATAGCTTTTGCTAAACTGAAGCCTGTGGAAGGTGACCTGAAGCTTTGGAAAATGTCCAGCTATAATATCAATGGCAGGATATAACCCATATAGCTAAGGCTACTACAGCAGTAATCAATGTGAAGAACATCTGAAATATGTGTTATTATTTAGTGACTTCAGCCTTCCACAAATTTTATGAACAGACCAAAAATATGAGGTGAAAATCTGGTGACATGAGAGGTATGTATGTATGTGTGTGCACGCATGTGTGTGTGTGTGTGTGTGTGTGTGTGTGTGTGTGTGTGTGTGTGTGTGTATATGTATGTATGTGTGTGTGCGTGTATATATATATATATATATATATATATATATATATATATATATATATATATATATATGGGTTTATATTAAATCACCAAATGCTTAAAAAAGCGAACCGTGTTTAATCGACCCTATGTAAGTGAAAGCTTACAATGTCGAAGTGTCAGAACAGCGATTTTTTTTTCCAAGGGAAAAATCAATTACAAACAATTGTGCCCCCCACACCCCTCTCCTTAAATATACCAACTCAGAGAACGCACTACACTGCCGAAAACGGCAAAGTACCGAAGCGGCCAAGTGAATTCTTTCCCAGAGAAAGAATTCGCTTAACAGCCACTTCGATATTTTGCATTTTCAGCTTTTTCAGTTCGACCAAGAATGCGTCTTCGGTCTTCTACTACATATATATATATATATATATATATATATATATATATATATATATATATATATATATATATATATATATATATATATATATATATATATATATATATATATATATATATATATTCTAATATATATATATATATATATATATATATATATACACACACACACACACACACACACACACATATATGTATGTGTGTTTGTGTGTGTGTGTGTATCTGTGGTGGTGGTGCTGCGGTAGCGTTGTTGCCTCACAGTAATATGCTGTCTGGTTCGATTCTCAGCTAGAGCGTCTTCTGCGTGGAGACATGCGTGAATGGGCGTACCTTTGTTGAAGTTTGTGCGTCAGGGCTGGTAACTCAGCACATAAAAATCAACTACCAATCATTAGCGGATTCCTTCTAAATGACCTAGGCTGTCAGATCCCAGATCCCCGGATCTGACTCCAGTCACTGGGGGTCAGATCCAAGGCTCAGATCCAAGAACTTCCAGTGAGTCCACCCCTGGATCCAAGGCCTCCAGCTCCAGGTTTTCAGATCCAAAGGTCTTGCCCTCAACAACCGGATCCAAGACTCATATCTCGAGGCCTTCGGATCCAAATAAAGATACACAGGCTATGGATCTGACCTCCTTGGATCAGAGTGTTTCGAGACCTGTCCCCTTGGATCCTTTACTTTACTCGGGCCCGAGCCGGCTGGATCCGAGAACCTTGGAAGATCCCATTACCATGGAGGAATTTAATATGGAGCCCTCTGGTGTAGAATAGTTGTTTAGCTCCCTGCGTAGGGCCAGTTCTTGAGATCACAAAAGGAGATCCGCAGGGTCTCGGCATGGTACTCCAGTGAGGTCATCCATCTCCTCCCAGTCTTCCAGGAGTATTCTCCCTGTAGACAAGGACAAGATGATGCGGTCCTTCTTAAAGGCTCAAATTGAGTTGGGGCTGTTGGCTTCCCCAGCTAGTCCGGGGTTGTCAGACTGTTCTCTGCCCTTTGGTGCTTCGGTGCTTGACACCTCCAGGCCAGCACCTTCCGGAGGGTGGGGGGTCTTGGTGGGGTCAGCCTCCTCTTCTGTTGTGGTATTACTAGAAGGAGAGGGGGACGGGGCCTATTCCAGTCCCTGCCCATTCCGGGCAGCGGAAAGATCGCTCTCTGCAGCCTCCCTCGCTCGTTGTCTCCCTTCCCAGCCTCAGAATTTGAGCAGTCCCACTCATCTTGCTCTGGTACAGGCCTGGCTGTGTTTATGTGGGTTTGCATAGGCCTTCAAAACAACTTTCACTAATGTGGTTGATGGTTCCACCCTCTTTGGATCCAGCGTTAAGGAGACTTTAACCCGCAGTGAACAGGAAGGGAAAGATGCTGTCGGGATCAAATTTTCTACCCCTCAAAAGTCCTTTTCTAAGACCCAAAGGGGGAATAGGAAGATGTGGTGCTGCAAGGCGCAGTTTCCCTTTCAGGAAGTTCATGACAATTCCTCTTCCAGGGAACAGGGGAGAGGTTTCAATGGCAGATGTCCTAGAGGCAGAGGAGGCCTGCAAAATCAAGGTTCCAGGGAGTTCTTTTCTGAGAAACCTTTTCAATGTCCCTGAGGCATTGTCCAACTGTCCCACCCTGGAGGCAGTCTGGGGTCACTTGGCTTTGCACCCTTTAGCCTGCATAAATATCACAAACAATCAATGAGTGCTATCAACTATATCCAGGGGCTATTGCCTTCCCTTTTCAGAAAACCCCACCAAAAACAGAACTCTCCCAGATGCGCCACCCAGTCAGAGAGAGTTAGCCAGACTGGAGGTCTCCAACCTCCTTCAAAAAAAGCCATCCAAAAGGTCCCCACAGGACAGAGAGGATCCAGAACTTACTCCCGCTTTTTTTTAGTACCCAAGAAAATGGGGGACCTGCATCCCATTTTGGACCTCAGCTTTCTAATCCTATTTATCAGGAAGACAAAGTTTCGGATGGTCACTGTGCTGTCCATTGTGTCCCTTTTGCACAACAATGACTGGATGTGCTCGATGGATCTTCAGGATGCGTACTACCATATCAAGATAGGCTGATGGTTCAGGAGATTTCTCCGCTTTCGCTTGGAAGCTGATCATTTTCAGTTCAGAGCCTTGTCCTTTGGACTCACCACAGCCCCCAGGGTGTTCACCATTTGGCAGTGGTGGCAGCTCATCTCAGGCTGCAAGGACTCCAGGTGTTTCCCTATCTAGATGATTGGCTCCTCACAGCCCCTTCAAAGCATCAGCTGCAGGAGAACATATGCTTCCTGCTTTGTCTTTTCGATCAGTTGGGGGATAACAGTGAATCTGGCCAAATCTTCCTTGATCCTGTCTCAACAATTGGAATTCATAGGCACTCAGTTGGATACCAGCTTGGAGATTGCAGCTCTTCCTCCCTGACGCATGCTCCTTATTCGCTCTCATGTTCAGGTTCTCCTGGAGCAAACTCGTCCTCCAGTGTCACACATTCTCAGGGCTCTAGGTTCCATGGCAGCGGCCATTTATATAGTCCCACTTGCAAGGTACTACATGAACTACATGAGAGTACTGCAGTTGATTCTAGCAGTCCAGTGGTCTGCTCTGTCTCACCCAGTCAGTCTCCATTCATCTCACTACAATTTGTTGGAAACACCTCTTGTGGTGGATGCATTCTCCAGATCTCTTAGCAGGCAGGTCTCCCCTCCCAGTTCCCACGGACACTTCCCTCCCAGGGGGGGGGGGGGGGGGGGCATTTTCAGGGAAAGACTGTCTAAGGGACATGGTCCCATTCGGAGACCAAACTGCACATAAACATTTTGGAAATGACAGCAGTCCTCCTATCATTGCAAGCTTTTCAGGATTGCCTTCCACTGGGCACAACAGCAGTTCACACGGACAACATGGCTGTTGTGTGGTACATAAACAAGCAAGGGGGCACATATTCTTATCTGTTCTGTCACGAGTCCATGAGGGTTTGGGAATGGGTGATGTCCTCGAGGCGCATTCTCATTGCAACGCACATTCCCAGAGCATCCAACGTGCTGGCGGACAAGCTGAGCAAGGCTATACTGACCCCTCACAAGTGGTCCCTGAATCCTGTAGTGGTGAAGCAGATTTTCCATCAGTGGGGCCAACCGTGCTGCAATCTGTTTGCATCCCCCTTTAATTGCAAATGCAGCAATTACTTTGCCCTGATCCCCCCAGAGGTGGAGTTCACCAGGGATGCACTGACTCACGCTTGGCCTCCAGGTCTCCTTTACACATTTACTCCATTAACCTTAATTCCCAGAGTTCTCCAGAAAACCAGATGCCTCAGGACACAACTGATCCTCATTACCCCCTTCTGGCCTCAGCAGCCTCTTATGATCTCATCTGAAGCACCCACCTTGGGTACTCGATCTGATTCCGGATCTAATCTCCCATCCATTGCATCTACCGCTTCCAAATCTGCAGACCCCCTGTCTGACAGAGTGGTTTGTCCACTTCCATTGATTTTGGATACGTCCAGGCTAGCTTCACCAGTGAAGGACATTATCCTCATTTCCCAGAACTCTTCCACAAAGAAAGTTTACAGGAGTAAGAGAAGGAGATTCTCAAGCTTGTGGGAGAAAGACAGGAATCTCAATTCCTTTTCATCTTCCATTTCTGAGATTCTCCTTTTCTTGGCCTATCTTTTTAAGGAGGGTGTGAGTTTCTCTACTATTAAAGTTCAATTGGCAACAATTTCCAATTTTCATATTAACAACGATCCTACCTTTTCTTCTCAGCTCTGTAAAGCCTTCTTGAAAGGTGTGTTTTTATTATGCCACCCCCCCCCCCCGGTCAAAGACCCTTCTCCCCCGTGGGATCTTTCTTTGGTGTTGCAATCTTTAACTAAGACCACCCCCTCAGTCATGCTGCATCCTGCGATCTTAAAGTTTTATCCTGGAAAACTTCTCTGTTAGTGACCATTACTTCAGCTAAAAGAGTATCAGAGTTGCAGGCTCTTACTATTAACTCTCCTTATTTAATTCATTACCCCATGGCACCTCTGTGCTTACATCCAAGTGCGCTATGAGAGGAGAGGAATTTCAGGCTCTTACCCCTGACTGCCTTCCACAAGCTTGAGAAACTTTAATGTTGATTTTTTGCTGTGCTCACTTTAAAACACGCTGAAATCATAACTGAACTACTTACATTCTATACTTACGATTCAGTGTGTATTTACATGCTGCTCACATTATACTTGTTTGAGAAATCAGCTTTCTAAGTGTTTGATAAAGCAAGTGGTGGCAGCCAATCGGATTCATGCAATCTAAGCCATCACCTGCATAACACCTCCACCCTCGACCTACGTTTCTCTTGTTTTCACCAAATAAATAGAGGTTCCAGCAGCAGGTAGTTTCTTTCTGCTGATACTTGCAGATTTTACCTGCTACTGGATCCCTCTATTTATTCTGGTCATGGCTTGCACAGATCGCTATTGAAGAAGAACACCAGTTTGGCTGTTCTTCTCAGGAGTTTCATTGGTTTACTGCTTGTTCCAGGAAGTGCTTTTGTTAATAATTCAGGTATGATATTTTTTACCAGTGTCCGATTCTGTTTTTTTTTTTTTTTTTTTCTAGGAAGTCCCATAGCAGGGCATTTCTTTGCATACACACTCAATCTTGTAGAGCATGTGCTCCATCCAACCTCATAAAAAATGGCTCCATCTTCTCAGCAAAATAAAATACTGATATTGTATAATATTATTTAGTGTGGAGTCCCAATGCCATAGTCAGAATAGTCACGCTGTTTTTTTTTTACATATAACAAACAAATCACATACAAAAATTAATATTTCCGCTTACCTCCTTGTAGGTGCTTAGTTCCACGATTCCCAGCTAGGCCTCATAGCAACCAAAGTAGTTAATACCAGTTCTGGTCACAGAGACAGATATTACTGAAGCTAACGTCTCTGTGGCTTTAAGAAAGTTTCTCTAAGATTACAAGTCTTGCCTCAGCACTGGTAGTTCTCGACCAAAAAGGCAAATGTCCTTTGAGTAACGACGTTGTTCGAAGACCCGCTGTATGAGCAAACCTGTCTAAATATTATATATCCTTAGATGGCAATTTTTCTTTGTAGTGCCCTTTTTTGTCCATTTACTGCTCATTTAAATTGATGGAGTGAAGAACCTAACAAGGAGTTAAACATACATTTAGACAAATGTTGGGCAATATTTAACGACTTCTTTCTGGTGAACTTTCCGTTGGCTGCTGTCACTGACCAGCAGTGTCCCATGTTGTTGGCCTTGAGCTGCTGACTTGTACAAATATATGTCTAGTATATGTCCCACAGGGATCCAACAGCTGATTTTTATTCTTGTAGCCAACTGATTTCCCTCTGGAAGCTGGCTAGCAACTTAGCATTACCTGGCTACTTTGGGGCCTAGAAATCCCCTGTGATTGAAAATTTAGGGTGTTGCATGATTTTTATGTTACTTCGCTTGTGGAGGGCAGTCAGTTACTTACTGAAATGAGAATAACAAGAATGGAAAGATTGTTGACTCTAGGCTGGATGTGTTTTGTTAAAAGTTATTGTCATGCCCTGCAGGCAGCATCCCACATGTTGGAGGTTAAGTGGTATGATGAAGTAAACACTTCCGAGAATTAGGGCATGGATAAGTCTTTGAGATTACTTCAGAAACATCAGTTGGCAATTTTCTTCCCTTAGAGTGGACTGCATGTTTTGGGTATTTGACTGAAATGATGAGACTGTGGTATATATTTCAGTTTGTGTTGTTTTGACTGATGCAAGATGCCTTAAATGTGTTAGCACAGCTGTTTCCATGTAGTTCCCTATTGTATTCTGATCTCTTTTCATTCTCTCTTACTTACTTTCACCCATAAGTTGAGTTAACCAGCACACTGGATTGTGTTATACTGGCAGTTCTTCTATGTTATCATAATAGGATATTTCTGGGTTTGTTAATCATGCTGGATTTTCAAGGCTGCGTAATATGTTCATGCATGTTGTTGTCAGTTGTTGCTTGTTTCTGTAATAGAAAAGAATGGAGAAGCCAAGAAATTTGTGGGTTCTAGTCCCACCCCATGCACTTCAGGCTGTATTCCAGTAATGACACTGTACTATGAGGAGGGTTCTAAATACCTGTCATTCCATTCTTTGGATGAGATGTTACATCAAGGTCTAGCATGTCTGTCTGTTCTGGTACTAGTTCAAGCTGGTGTTAAATATCCAATGGGTTTGATTTAATAAGGAATATGGAAATTTCTATAGTGTTTTGTGCCAAATTTTCATTATTCATTAAATACTACTCTGCATCACAAAATAAAACGTATCCACTGGATTAGTGCATTTACAAGGTTACCACCTAAAGCTGCGGTGGTGGTGCTGTGGTAGCGTTGTCGCCTTACAGTAAGATGCTGTCCGGTTCGATTCTCAGCTAGAGCGTTCTGCGTGGAGACATGCGTGAATGGGCGTACCTTCGTTGAAGGTTGTGCTTCAGGCCTGGCAAGCCGGTACGTAAAAATCAACTGCCAATCATTAGCGGACCGGAGTTCCGCTGTGGCAACCCCTAACCAGGAAAAGCCGAAAGACACAAACAAACAAACAAGGTTACCACCTAAAATAAAACTTTGATAAATCGATCTTCGGTCTAAAAGGATCCTCCCAGAAACTTTATGCTGCACTATAACATTTGCTTGTAACTTATTTAGGTACCTTTAGCAACAGAAACAGTATCTAGTTTACCAAAAATAGCCATTGCTGTTGCACACTGCCAAGATATACAAGCAACACTTGAAATATTCTACAAACAGATAACATTTCTGGTGTTAACTGGTATTGATTGTTCCTGCTGTTCATGCTGTCCCTCTGTTTGATACATATTTTGTTTTTGATGAAATGTATTTATTTATTGCATTTGTTTACCGGAAAAGTCCACTGGGCCTAAAAGAGCCCATTTTTATTGGAGGCCCGGGGAGAAAAGCTCTGACAAAAACATAGATGCAGGAAAAAAAATTGAACATTAATTGGTACAGAAGTAGAAACAGTGTTACACATAGTGGTTATAGTAATATATACAGAATATATACATAAGTCAGGAATTTAGTTGGTCTGATTACAGTAACATATACAAAATATATACATAAAAGCAGGAATTTAGTTGGTTGCCAGATGAATTCAGTGGTAAAATAGAGATTTATACCTAATTTCATCATTTGATCTACAACACCTGGGTGGGGTATTCTGCCAAATGCTTTGGCCACATCAAGGCTGGAAGTATGCAGTTTTGCTCTCGTGCACTGCTTTAATGGCTTTCTTGAAGATGATTATCATGTTGAGTAGGCATAATCTGCCCTTAACAAAACCATACTGGGTTGGATCCAGTGTCTGAAGTTTTCTTATGCCATTGCTTATCGTTTCCATACAAATTATCTCCATGGCTTTGCATATGAATCTAGTCAGTTTGTGGGTCTGTAGTTACCTGGGTGTAGAGAGCCAGTCCTTGTACAGAGGGATGACAGTTGCAGTCCTTTATTCATTTGACACAAAGACTGTCTGAAAGCTGTGGTTGAATAGTGATTTTTAGTGGTCCTATAGATCCTGGGATATTATCACATCCCATCTATGCAATATCCTTAGCCTTGTAGAGTACATTAAGGACCTGCTTTTTAGTGATAGTTGGGGGAGTTATAGCTGAGAATATTTCCTGAGTAGTGTCTAGGAGAGAGAGAGTGGGGGTAAAATTGGGGCTATACTTGTTAGCCAGTAGATCTGCTATATCTTCTGGCTCAATAAAGGTGGCTCCATTTACAATTAGTTCAGCACATTGTTGTTTACTGCCTTTGAGGTTGCAGGCATAGCTTAAAAATATCTTGTTATTGTCCTTGTCCTGGATGTAGATCACAGTGTGTGCATGTACCTTTAAGAAACATTTCCAGATGTAATGTGCATATAAATAGTGAGCACGTGCAGGCAGCAGTGCCATTTTGAGAGAACAGCCAGAGTGTTAACATGTATGAGGGTGGTAGTCAGTCTGTTTATAAGTTTATTTAAGTTTACGTTTTGGGCACAAACTACTATTTTGCATTGACTGAAGCCATTCAAAGCATAACTAGAGCTGTTCGAAGTATCTCAGAGTGTGCAGGGTGTTTGCAAAGTTTGTGCTTTATTATGGTGCAATTATTTCAAAGAGTTTGCTATGTGCAAAGTACAGTTATATTGCAAAGTGCAGTCAAAGTACAGCCATTTCGAAAAGTTTTGTGTCCTGTGTGCATTTATTCGCAGAGTGCCACTATTTCAAAGTGTTTCTTACACTGTGCAGAGTGATTTCACAAAGTGCAGCCATTTTGAAGGGTTCTTGTGCTGTGTACAGTTTATTCGCAAAGTGCATTCATCTCAAAGTGTTTCTTTCTCTGAGCTTTTAATGCTGTGTAGAGTTTATTTGCAAAATACAGTTATTTTGAAGTATTTCTTACACTGATAAGGAGTGGTTTCACAAAGTACAGTGATTTCAAAGTGTTCTTGTGCTACGAGACATATTTGGCAAAGTGCAGTTATTTCAAAGAATTTGTTGTGCTATTGGACATAATTACAAGTACTGGTATAAAGTTCTGACATATATATATATTTATGTGTGTGTATATGTTCGTACATGATTTCAAGTACCTTCACTACTGTGTGTTGAGATGCTGTTGTTGAACTAACGGTCGTCGGACCAACCTTCACCTTTGGTTAATATCCAGTGCTCTGGGGACATCTGAGTCAGATATTACAAGCAAAAAAAACAAAATTTGCCTACCTATGCCTTAATGTAACAGGGGCGCTACCCTGCATAACAGTAAGCAAGGGCGTGCACTCTGGGGTCAGGGAACATTGCTGGGAATTAAACTTGGTAAAAAGTATAGAAACAGTCACAATTGCAGTGCTCCCTGCTAACTTTACATATTAATTTCAAGAATTTGATTGAAGCTACTCAAGAAAATTCATTAATTAATATTATAGTATGTTTAGTGTCTAACATATAGAACATGCTACAGTTTGGAGTGATAAATAAAATTAAAATGTTCCGTTTTTTTTCTAAGTGATATGTGGTACAACAGGTGTTACTATACTGAGAGGAGGTCAAGTTAAGGTCATGATTACTGTCTGGGAGTCCTTTTCCAACATCTAGCACATGTGGTAATATGTTCATAAATGCACAAGTATTGGTGCTACAAAATAAACTCAAACCTATTAGGTTAGTTTTAATTTACAGATCCTCAGTAAACCAAGATACATAATTTGCCTGCTTATTGTCAGCAAGTAAAAAAAAGTTGTGGCGCTTCATGTTGACTGCTTTTCCTTGGGTTTTCAGACTGTTTTGTGTATCCTGTTTTAGGCAAACTCCTCCACCTGAATAATGCAGTGAGGGCAAAGGTGCAGGTGCATCAGTAACACACTAGTGGGGCCAGTAGATACTCCTTATATATCAGAAAGCCAAATGTGGTTGAGTACTGTAGAAACAGCAGAGTCCTGTTTCAGGAATCTAGGATAGTGAATCACAAGAGCAATTCATAATACTGCTTATAAGGCAAAAAAAGAGGGTAAACACACATCGCAAAACCCTTGAATAGATTAATGCCTGAATGTAGTTACAAAGTAGAATATGTGTACTGGAAATCTACAGCTAAGTTAGCTTAATGGTGGCGGAGGCCAAAGCCCATGGAGAAACAGTTGAACATTAAGCTTTAAAATATCTTTAGTCTTGTACATTATCCAAATAAGTATCAAATTCTAACACTGTAAGTCAGGAACAGTGCATAAAAAAGGATGAAGACAAAATATGTGCACTTACCATGTGCATAAAAAGGATGAAGACAAAATATGTGCACTTACCATTAAGTCAAGAACAGTGCATAGAAAGGATGAAGACAAAATATGTGCACTTACCATTAAGTCAAGAACAGTGCATAGAAAGGATGAAGACAAAATATGTGCATTTACCATTAAGTCAAGAACAGTGCATAGAAAGGATGAAGACAAAATATGTGCATTTACCATTAAGTCAAGAACAGTGCATAGAAAGGATGAAGACAAAATATGTGCATTTACCATTAAGTCAAGAACAGTGCATAGAAAGGATGAAGACAAAATATGTGCACTTACCATTAAGTCAAGAACAGTGCATAGAAAGGATGAAGACAAAATATGTGCATTTACCATTAAGTCAAGAACAGTGCATAGAAAGGATGAAGACAAAATATGTACATTTACCATTAAGTCAGGAACAGTGCATAGAAAGGATGAAGACAAAATATGTGCATTTACCATTAAGTCAAGAACAGTGCATAGAAAGGATGAAGACAAAATATGTGCATTTACCATTAAGTCAAGAACAGTGCATAGAAAGGATGAAGACAAAATATGTGCATTTACCATTAAGTCAGGAACAGTGCATAGAAAGGATGAAGACAAAATATGTGCATTTACCATCAAGTCAAGAACAGTGCATAGAAAGGATGAAGACAAAATATGTGCACTTACCATTAAGCTCATGGTTGCTGCTAGAAAGAGAATCTGTTATTTTGAGAGGGATGCCTTGGTATTTCAATGTGATACTTGCAAAACAGCAGCTCTTTGTCAGTGCCCTCCAATCTACTGTTTTTTATTTTTGTTTTTTTGTGGTCTCTGGTAGTGAAATTTAACTTTAAATTATTTATATGAAACAAAACAGAGTAAGAAACTTCTCTGTGTGGAAGATTTTCAGTCCATATATATCTAGTTAATCACTGTATATTAATCAGATCAGACAAAAGTAGTAGAAGTAGCAAACTTAAACTCGTCTTAAGTAAAAAAAAAAAAATATATATATATATATATATATATATATATATATAATTGTACAGAATTACTAAGTATTTGAAAGCAATCCAAGCAAAGCAGGCAATCTGTTTCCAATTGAAAATCCTTTATTAAATACACAGACAAGTGATCCAAGTAAAACAAAAATAGAGTAATAGTTTCCTCACAAGCTTTCTAAATATATATATATATATATATATATATATATATATATATTTATATATATACTTTTTATCAGGAGACTGCCTGCCTTGCTTGGATTACTTTCGAACACTTAGTAATTCTGCACAATTATATATTTTTTATTATTTATTTATTTATTTATTTTTTTACTTAAGACGAGTTTAAGTTCGCTACTTCTACTACTACTGTCTGATCTGATTAATATACAGTGATTAACTAGAGATATATGGACTGAAAATCTTACACACAGAGAAGTTTCTTACACTGTTTTGTTTTTGGACCCACTATACTTGTTTAGTGGGTTGTTTTGAGACTTCGGGGATACCACGGAGATTACTTTTTTTTTTTAAATTATTTATATGCATACCTCTCAAATGTCCGCATTTCTGCATAATGTCCAGACTTTTGACTTGTATTTTTGGTCTGTTCCTCATAAAGTTTGTGGTTTTCTGGCAAGTCACTGAGGCTGAAGTCACTAAATAATGACTTGCATTCGAGTTTCAGATTTCATGTCCTTCACAGAGTGCTTGCTAACACAAATCCAGTTATTCTAGCAACTTCAAATGTTCATGCGTTAAGAAGGTGAGAGGTATGATTACATGGAATGTATACTTTGTAGTTTAGATAGTTAATTTGTTTAAGGTTTTAAGTGAAATGTTAAGTACTACAAAAGTTTGCTCTGTGTTATCAATATATTGCTGATTCATGTTTTTCAATTTGGATCATGTTATTTACCTGTATTTTATAGTATTTTGACTGACAGATGGAAGGTGCTGAAGCAGGTTACTTATGAATGTAATGAAGTAAAGATGAAGGCCTTACTTAGTATCAATGTGAAAGATACACCTTTATGCAGGTATTTAATTATTTAATTCTCTCCTATTGCCCTAATGTTTATACTTATACTAACCATAGAAATGTGTTACTGTCAGGCAGCATAGCTGCTTTATCTACATATGCTGACATGGTAGTCAATAGCCAGTGTAGTGTAGTTCTTTGTGGATTCATACATTAGTTTAGACTGAGAATCTGAAAAGATTAACTATTATGCTTTGTGTACTTTTTGTTATATTTTATTAAGGGAAATGCTATATTCATAATGACATGATTAATAATGTTCCTAATAGAGATGTAAGCCAATATATTGTGTCTTCTAGGATTTGTGTTGTCATCAGCATTACTTGGGGATAACAATAAGTAGAGGTTTGCTTTATTTAATTTTATGCTAGATATCAATATTTCAAACGTTTTAAAATTTTTAGGAATTGTTCATTATTTTGCCATGGTACCACTGATTGGTTTGTAATATGATTATTTCACTGGCTTATTTAGTTATGCAATCAGTTCATGTTATGTTGTATCCTATGGACAATATTTTGTCATCTTCTGCATTGACTTTAAGCCAAGTTTCCATTATAGGAGGTCTAAAATATCTTTATGTCTGGGAAGCAGGCCTGTCTTAGTGGCATTACAATGTGAAACACAGAACATGGATTGGGCTGTATACTGTATCTCCACAATGAAGGACACTTTTGAGTACATTTACCTGTGATGGAGGTTGGAGAAAAATTTATTTTTATATGAATGTGGGGTGTTTTTGATGCATATTCACAAGCTGGCAAATGATACTTATGGAAGTGTTTGTGTGTGACATGTTCTGCCACATTTGCTTATTTGAACTGCCTTTCTGGATTTGAACTGGAATGGATAAAGGATGCATGTTTCTGATATTTATTTATTGCAATTTAGTATGTATTTACTAATGGTAAAATTATCAGAAATACTTGTAAGAAGGTGGAAACTGGCTTGGTAAACTATTCCTTTGTAGAGGAGGTAGCTGCAACATGGCTTTATTGTGTTGCAGTGCTTTTGAATGCTGCACAGGGACTCCCTTGCGGAACCAAATACAGCACTAGGCAACTTAGGGAGTTATCTGGGGCCCACTAGCTTGGGGGGGGGGGGGGTCATATGGGGGCTAGCACAACATTTAATTAAAAAAAACAAAAAAACAATTTGCATATGTCTTTACATGTTTCTTTAATGGCTCGTTGTCTGTGCATGTGTCTTTAGTACTAATGAAGATGTTGGTAGGGGAAATAATTCATTTGTGTACCAGGGAAGCGCTTGTGCATACACGGTTAGACTGCTGAAGTGACCGGAGGGCAAAACAGTTTATTGTGTCACTGGCTTACTGCAAGGTGCCATGCCATGTTCTCTCAGCTGATCTATTTGTTAGAATATTGTAGCACAGACACGGTGCCCTCATCCACAGCTCTGGTGACTGATTCAAAGAAGTCAACCAGGTTGAGCAGGCATGATCTACTCTTCACAAAAGCAAATTGCATGGGATACAGAGTTTGGAGATTCCCTATATCTTTGTTAATTAGGTCCAGATGATGCGCTCCATAGCCTTACATATCAGATTCACCAGGCTAATGGGGCGATAATTCCCAGGGTCTGTAGTCGCTCCCCCTTTACAGAGAGGGATGACTGTAGCAGTGCGCCATTCTATAGGGACAAAGCCTGAGGTGAGGCTGTGACTGAACAGGGCACACAGGTGTGGTGCCACTTCACTTTGTAGTTCATGTAGAACACAGCCAGGGATATTGTCGGGTCCCACAGAAGCTGTATTCTTGGCCTTGGACAATGCAGCTTTAACCTGTGCTGCAGTAATGTTAGGTGCCTGACATTCTTTTGGTATTGTGATTGGTCCTTTAGGGAGGAGAGATGGATAAAGTTGGCACTGAATCTGTCGGCCAGTATGTTGGCAGTACCTACTGGCTCAGTATAGCAGGTACCATTGTGCATTAACTCAGAGCAAATCTGGGTATTGTCGTGGAGATTCTTGATATAACTGTAGAAGGCTTTGTGGTTGCTTTTAGTGTCTGCCACAATTCTGCCTTCATAGCTAGCTTTAGAGGTTTTGATGAGGGATCTCAACTTTTTGTTGAGGCTAATAAGGGAGTTTTCCAGTCTTGGGACTTCACCGTTTTCTACAACAGTTTCTTCCTTCTGTTGTAGAGTTTGTTAATGGCAGAGGACCATCAGATTGGCTTCCGTTTTTTGGAGGAGAGCATCTTGGTTCTGTTGGGTATGGCTAGTTCCATGCATTTATGTACGTGTTCATACAGTGCATTGATGTATGATTCGGCGGTCATGCACCTATTTTCCATTTGCATGGGTGCCATGAAGTTAGCCACCTCTGTTTTTAGGAGCCCAAAGTCAGCTATGTAGAAGTTTTTCATGGTGGTTACCTTTGCTGGTGGTGTGGGTGAGATGTGGATTTCCATGGTAATTAGTTTGTGGTCAGATCTAACCAGGGAGGAATTGACTATTGGTGTTGAGCAATGGTTGCCCATGTTAGTAATAACCAGGTCAAGGATGTTGCTACCTGTAATGGGGGTAAGAATGAGCTGGCCCAGTGCACTGGAATTAATGAATTCCAGGAAGTGTTGGGCAAGTGTATTGGTGCATGAGTATTTTTCCCAGTTGATGGAGGGGTAGCTAAAGTCACCCAGTATGAGAGTGTTGGGATGGACCTCAATAGTTTCCAGGGTGTTTAGGAACATGGAATGGGAGTCTTGGGACATGGTTGGGGACCTATAACAGGCTATGACCTGAATCGCCATCTTACCCACTCTTAGTTGTACCTGAAGTATCTCCGATGCATTATGCTGGGTTACTAGTCTGGAGGTGCACATATCCTTTATGAATATAGAGACACCACTGCCTTTGGAGCTTCGGTCCATTTTCTGGGTCCAAAAGGTGTGGAATGAGTTATAGCCTGGTAGCACAGGGGTGCTTTCTGCTGCTGTAAACCAGGTCTCCGTTACAGCACAAATATCAATGTTCTCCATTTTGTGGAGTGCTTCGAGCGAGTGCATCTTAGGTTCATAGGTAGGTACTAGGCTATCTGCCCAAAGGCATTTATAAGCTTAGCCAGAATGTGTTGGCTTTCGCCGCCCCCTTAGATTAGTTCCCTGTGCCTGTTTCCAGCACAACCACTGAAGTGATCCCCGGGGTAAACTTTCTGTTTTTCATCCACTCGTCAAGGTTTCTCTTGAAGAGTTTTAACTAGGAGCTCTGCGTAATGTAGATTGGAATCTTGTTCCAAAGCATGGGAAGTCTCTGGGACAGGAATCTATCCCTCCAGCACGTGCTATTTATTGTTGTGTTGAGGTTTAGATCCCTAGAGCATGTGGCTCGAGGGGACAAGCTTTTCTTTAGGTGGAGCATGTCCATCAGTTCTGGGTTGGACATGGCCTTGTATGTCAGGCAGAGATCACCTCTGAGTAGGCGGTATGCAACCGAGTACAGCTGGAGTTTCTTCAGTTGAGCTGCATAGGGCATCTGTTTGAGGCCAGCGATCCTCTTGGTGAGGTACATCTGTGGTCTTTCAAGCTGTTGCGGGTGTCTTGTAAGATACATCCCAAATGGGGCATTGTACTCTATGATGGGTCTGATGAGCGATGAGTAGAGGGGCACAATGACCTCTTTTGATCTGGATGCAAATCCTTTTGAGATAAGGTGGGCCACGTAGAAGGATTTTCTAACCACTTTGGCAATGGGATTATCAAATGAGAGATTGCTATCTACTTGGGTCCCCAGATCCTTTATTACGTCTGCCATATTTAGGGGACTACCACCTATGTGGTAGTTTGTGGGTACTTTGTTTTTTCCAAAGGGGATGACTATGCACTTTTTGGCATTTAGCTTGAGGCCATGATTTTGACACCAAGTATCTGTCTCAGTGAGACCCTTTTGAAGGATGTCTGTGTCAGACGGAGAGTCAGTTATAGCCCCTAGTTTGCAGTCGTCTGTGAACTTGGTCAGCCATAATCCTCCTGTGCTTGCCTGTACCTCTGAGAAGTATATGCCGAACAGGAGGGGGTCTTAGGACTGAGCTCTGGGGAACGCCACTTGTAACCGGTTTGGAGTCACACCTAACTCCCGCAACTCTTACCATGTAGGTTCTGTCTGTGAGCCAGGTGGCAACCCATCTTGTGACGTTGGGGTTTATCTTCAGGCTGGTGAGCTTGTCTATAATACCAGAATGGGGAGTGGTGTCGAAGGCCTTTGCGAGGTCTAGGTAGGCTGCGTGTACCACATTTACCTCGTCTATAGCCTTGGTAACTGTCTCAAAGAAGTCCACCAGGTTTAGGAGGCATGAACTGCCCTTAACAAACCAGAACTGGGATGGGTCCAGTGTTTGGAGGTTCCCAATGTCTCTGTTAATGAGTTCCATGATGATGCACTCCATAGCCTTGAAGACCAAGCTAGTCAGGCTTATGGGGCAATAATTCCCGGGGTCTGCCGTGGCTCCACCTTTGTGAAGCGGAATAATTGTTGCTGTGCACCACTCTATGGGTATGTAACCTTTGGAGAGGCTGAGTTTGAACAGAGTGTTTAGGTGAGGGATTAGTTCGTCTTTGAGCTCGTGTAGGACGCAGCCTGGGACACCATCCGGTCCCATTGATGCTGTGTTTTGGGCTTTGGAGAGGACTGTTTTAACCTGAGTGTCTGTGATTTCAGGGGCTCTACATTCTTCTGGTATGGTTATGGGCCCTTTTGGGGGTGAAGTTTGCGCTGAACCTGTCTGCCAGGATGTTGGCAATATCAGTCGATTCAGTGTATTTTGTACCATTCTGCACTAACTCTGAGCAGATCTGAGCATTGCCACTTAGATTCTTGAAATAGCCAAAGAATGCCTTGTGGTTATCTTTGGAGTCCTTGGCAATTTTTCTTTCGAAACTCGCCTTGGATGATTTTATGAGAGATCATAGTTTCTTGCTGATACTGATCAGGGATGTCTTCCTTTCTTGAGATTTTACTCTTTTCTGTACTAGTTTCCTCCTTCTATTGTATAGCTTGTTTATGACAGGAATCCACCAGACTGATTTCCTTTTCTTGGAGGAGTGAGTCTTGGTTTTGCTTGGGATAGCATTATCCATGCATTCTTGTAGGTGCCCGTAGAATGCATTAGTAAAGGATTTTGCAGCTTGGACAATGTTATCCTTTAGCATGGGGGCTTTGAAACTTTCCACCTCGGTCTTAAGCAACATGAAGTTTGCTTTTGAAAAGTTTTTCACGGTGGTTTCCTTGTCTGGGGGTGGGGGTGGAATGTGGATATCCCAAGTCATTTGTTTATGGTCAGATCTAACCAACAAGGGGTTGACCTCTGGTGTGGAGCACCGGTCGCCCATGTTGGTGATGACCAGGTCCAATATGTTGTCACCTCTGGTGGAAGTGTTGACCAGTTGATCCAGGGCGTTTGAGTTTATAAATTCTAGGAAATGTTGGGCAAGGGAGTTAGTACTTGAGTAGTTCTCCCAGTTAATGTTTGGGTAATTGAAATCACCTAATATTAGGGTGTTTGGTAGGACCTTTATATTTCCCAGTGTTTCCAGAAATGCGGAATGGGGGTCCTGGGACATGGTGGGTGATCTGTAGCAAGCTACAATTTGAATTGCAGTTTTGCCCATTGTTAGTTGCACGTGGATGATCTCTGAAGCATCATACTCTGCCACTAACTTGGAGGTGTGGGTATCCTTGATGAATATGGATACGCCCCCACCTTTTGTATTTCGGTCCAGGTTCTGTGGCCGAAATGTATGGTATGAGTTGTAGACTGGTAGTGCTGGGGTGCTCTCTGGAGCCTTAAACCAGGTTTCTGTTACTGCACATATATCAATTATCTCCATACTGCGGAGTGCCTCGAGTGCGTGCATTTTGAGGTTTAGACTTCTGGCACTGAGTAGCATTACCCTCAGTTTTTTGTTACTTGTGCTATTTATGGCGGTGGGTTTGTCTTTTGAACCTTGCCTAAAAAAGGCACTATGGGGGTACTAGAGCCTTGGCCAGTATTCGAAAGCCTAAGGGTGACAGGCGCAAGCCGTCTCTAGTGAAGCAGCATGTCTTGTTGAGCATGTCATCCCAGGCGGACCGACACTGGATCCCCTTTGAATGACACCAGAAAATTAGCCAATTGTAGAAATTGCTAATTTTTTCTTTATACCGTGGTATCATTCTTGATGAGGGCAGAATGCTACTCTAGGTCAGGGTCATACCGGCCTGGGCTACAAGATCATAGAGCTCTTCCATGTCTCTTTTCATGTAGTCCAGGGAGGTACGGCTCAGGTCATTCACACCAACATGGACAATGACAGAGTCGTACTTGTACTTGTTATGGAGTGTCCTGAGTGCTTGTGTTATGTGGCGGATCCTGGCACCCATGAGGCAGCTAACAGTAACCTGCTCCTTATTCAGCCTAGTGAGTGGGAAGACAGCCTGACTATAGAGTCACCTATTACTAGTGTGTTGGGTATGTTATTTTGCCTTAAGGGCTGTGATTGCATGGCACACTGGTTTTGTGAAGTATGTGTTTCATGATTTGTGTTGGGGTGGAGGTTGCTTGGATGTCTGCTTTGGAGGTCTCTATTGCTTTTGGAGATTTTTATTTAAAGCCTCTGAGTATGTTTTTGTGTATTTATGTGTGTTTTTTGCCGGTGCTGGTTTAATAGGTCTATGTGAGACTGGTGATGTGATGCAAGTATTTCCCTTCTCCTTCTTGACTGTCTGATCCAGCCTTAGGTTGAGAGAGCTTAGCCTCCAGTTTGGCTGTATAACTGCATCTCTCACATGTATTAGTGTTTGGTGGTAGGAGGAGATGGTTGTCTGTTTACATGAGGCAGTTGTAACATTGCTCAAAATGCCCAGATTCACCAGTTGGATTGGAGAGTACACCTGAAACTGCCCTTTGGACATGCCTGGACAGGTACAGTGAACTGTTTTACTGAATGGCTGGTAAGGTTGAATAGAGAGCCTTGTCCTTCTGTACAGTATAGGAGGGTCCAGTGCTAGGGTTTATAAGTGCTTGCTATGAGTTTTGAGCAAGTGCCGGGCTGAGAAATGGATGGCTTGAGTGCTTAAGTTGAAAGTTTGTCTAGTTCCAAGGGAAAAATGAAAGAGGAGACTTCATGGAGCCGGGAATAGTTATACCCTACAACCGGTGCTGCCTGGCATGCAAAACCGGCCAAATATGGTATTATAGCAGGGAAATGAAAGAGATAGAAATTAGCCCAAAATGGCCAATAAACTACTAATTTCTAGGCTGAAACCACTCCTCCAGGGACAGATAGGCTGCTCAAAGCTCCCCTCTCTCACAGGTGAACAAAGAAACTTCCTTCTATCCAAGTAAGGTATGGGCAAACACAGAGATTTGTAACACAGCCCTGAATTCAGCACTTAACCTGAAAACTGGACTATACTAGCTTAGAAAGGTGGGAAACAAGTATATTTTTTTTTGTTTTTTTTTTCTGAAAATAAAGCAGATACAGTCAAAAAAACTCTTTAAATGCACAGAAAAAGATACTTATTGTTATATATCTCAGATCAGAGTTATAGTCAATGCCTCTAGTAATAAAGTAGGAAGAAACAGAAATACAGTAACAGCAGATGAATAAAATGCAATTTATATATATATATATATATATATATATATATATATATATATATATACATATATATATATATATATATATATATATACACACATATATATATAAAACAATAGAAAACAAATAAACTGATTTAAACAAGTTACCCAATTAACCAGAAGGTGGTACAGCGGTAGCGTTGTTGCCTCACAGCAAGAGGTTCTTCTGTTCGATTCTTGGCTGGAGTGCCTTCTGTGTGGAGTCTTCATGTCCTCCCCATGGTTGAGTGGCCTCCGAAAGACATGCATGAATGGCTGTGCCTTCACTGAAGGTTGGGCGTTGGGCTGGCAACTCGGCACCATAAAAAAAAAATCGGCTGCCAATCATTAGCGGACCGGAGTTCCGCTGTGGTGACCCCTAACCGGGAAAACCTGAAAAGACAAACAACAACCCAATTAACCAGAAAAAAGCTCAAAACTGAGCCCCGCTCCAGCAGCCTTCAATCAGACAAGTTATAACTGCAGATACCTGCTGCTAGGGTGCAGGGGAACCTTCTCCAAAAAAATGATGGCCTGGGTCAGTGCTCAAGTTATACAAACAAAGCTAGATTCAGCAGGCCTGAATCTGGTCTATGCTACAGCAACAAGGCGCACCAATTTCATAAAGAAACAGTTCAAATAAGCAGGCACAATAAGCCTGTGACCAGAAATTCCCAGCTCAGATGGGCAGAATCCAGCCTCCCACAAGAGTGCAGACCACACCTTCTTAATGTAAAAAAAACTGGCCCAGAGCCCAAGTGCTTAATCCAGAACTAATACACCTTAGAACAGACACTAAGCCTTCAATCAGCAACTCCCAACTCAGAAAGATGTAAGCTACCTGTCCTGCCACAACAGTGCAGACCACAAACCTTCCTAATGTGAAACAACTGGTCTGAAGCCCAAGTGAGTAATCCAAAGGCTTAGAATAACAGTTACAATTTAATCGTCTACTAACAAGTAGTAATAAATGCGGCAGAATAAATGCTATTAAGTACTTTTAAGAACAGGCAGCAAGAGCAAAATAAGTAATAAAGTAGGAAGAAACACAAACACAGTAAGCAGATGAATAAAGTGCAATTGTTTTTTTCTCTCTGTATTAGTTAGAATGAGCTAAAGACACTAGACTGGGAGGAGTGTCACAGATCAAATATACAGTAGGCGCGGGCAATTGCAAAGCCACCAAATATAAAAAGAAAACAGCAATACGGAGGGCAGGGTGGGGGAAAAATAGCACTTTCAACTCAGAAAAATAGCACTTTCAACACAGATCAGAAGCCAGCAAATATTATAGATCTACATCAATCAAGCAAAAGCAATTAGGATACTGTAAAACTTTGGAAAGACGTGCCAAAAAATATACTTATCAATTTATATCTTGAGTTGTTTCAGTAGCACTCTCAGTCAGAACTCAATTAGATTCAAGCAATGAATGCAGAGGTAACAAACAGGGAATCTTAATTATACTAGCAAGCCTTGGGACAATCAGATAAAAAGTACAGTTTTGTACCTACCATAAATGTAGATGTTCGAGTGCTCATATAGCTGCAGCCATTACAGATGGGTTATCCTGCCGTCAGGCGGGTCCTCGGTCAGCCGAATTCCAAAGTCTAGGTCCGGCGTCGGTTGTCGTCACTTCTTCCCTGACGTCAGTGCGGCATGGGTATAAAAGAGGCAGCCGATGCCATTTTCTTCAGTTTTTCTTGCCCCAGATGTCAGGTGCCACCAGAAGGAAGGCAAAACATTACATTATGCAAACATGCAATGTAGATAAATCAAAAACAGTAGTAGCAAGCAAATACACCATAAAAGAATACCCCACATAGGTTGTATGATAAAGGTGTTTGTCATAAGGCCTGTCCTAAGAGGGGATGGAGGGAGGGTAACCTGGACTGCAGCTGTATGAGCACTCGAACATCTACATTTATGGTAGGTACAAAACTGTACTATGTTCATCGTGCATACAGCTGCAGCCATTACAGATGGGTAGAATCCCAAAGCTAAGTAAGGGTGGTAGGTACTAAGGAGGGGCTAGGATGCCCTGCAGGACTGCTGTGGCAAAGCCCGCTCTAGATTTAGAGTATAGGGGAAGGTGATAGTGCTTGGAGAAAGTGTGCACTGAACTCCAAGTAGCTGCTTCCAAAATGTCCTTGGTAGGGACCCCCCTGAGGAAAGCTGTAGAGGTAGCTGTAGCCCTGGTGGAGTGGGATCTGATGTATACAGGCACAGATTTCCCATGAAATGAATAACAAAAGCGTATGCAGTGGGCTATCCATTTTGAAATTGTCTGTTTGGAAATAGCCTTTCCTTGAGCACCTGTAGCATAGGACACAAAGAGCTGCTCAGATTTCCTGAATGACTTTGTTCTGTCCAAGTAATAACGAAGTTGTCTGTGAATGTCCAAGGAATGTAGTAGTCTTTCTCCTTTGTCCTGTGGATTTGGATAAAAAGTAGGCAAATGAATAGTCTGATTCAAAGCTACACTTGGATACTACCTTTGGCATGAAGCTAGGGTTAGTTCTTAAGGAAACTCTGTCCTGATGGAAAATGATGAATGGTTGCACAGCCATGAGGGCCTGTAGCTCCGAAACCCTGTGTGCTGAGGTAATAGCCAGAAGAAAGGCTGTTTTCCACGACAAGTATTGTAGCTCTGTTGAAGAAGCTGGCTCAAAGGGAGGCAGGGTCAGCTTTTCCAATACGAAGTTGAGGTCCCAAGCTGGGACTGGTGGTTTCCGTGGGGGTTTTATATTTTTTGCCCCTCTGAGGAGCTGCCTTAATAGGGGATGTGAGAATAAAGGAGGATCTGTATTGTATTGTGCAGAAATGGCTGAAGCGTGGATCTTGATGGAGGAGAAGGAAAGGCCACTGTGTAACATTTCAGCTAGGTACTGTAAAATTTGAGGTATATTTATTACCCAAGGATTCTGGCCCTTTTCTTGATTCCAGGAACAAAAACGTTTCCATTTGGCGGAGTAGGTTTTTCTAGTAGAGGGTCTTCTGGCCTCCAAGATGACATCCTGAACCTCCTTGGAGAGGAGAGTCTGTTGGGAAATTAAGGTATTCTCCATGCAGCTAGATTTAAGGTTTTGAGCTGGCTGTGAAGGGTTTTGTAGTTGTGCTGGGACAACAGAAGAGGAACTAGAGGTAGGATCCATGGTGGTGAGTGTGACAGGCTCTTTAGGAGAGGATACCAGTGCTGTCGTGGCCAGTCTGGAGCAATGAAAATCATTTGTGGCCTCTCTGCTCTGGCTTTTAATAGAACTTTGGTCAGTAGAGGAAGAGGCGGGAAGGCATAGACTGTCAATGTTGTCCACTTGAAGGAGAGTGTGTCCACTTTCCAGGCCTGTGGATGATAGGTCCTTGAACAGAATTTTTTCAACTGGTAATTTCTGTGGGTAGCAAATAGATCTATGTCTGGCTGTCCCCATGCCTGAGTTATCTTTGAGAAGACTTGAGGATGCAACTTCCATTCGTGTGGGTCTGTCATGTTTCTGCTTAAGTTGTCTGCCAGTGTGTTTTCTTTCCCTGGCAGGAATTGTGCTTATAGTTGAATTTGTAATTCCAGAGCTGTGTTCCACAGGGTCATGGCTTGCCTGCACAGGGGGTATGAATGAGTTCCCCCCTGTTTGTTCATGTACCACATGACTGTGGTGTTGTCTGTCCTTATCAATAGCTGGCCTGGATGCAGTAGGTCCTTGAAGGTCATAAGAGCATTTTGCACGGCTAGCATCTCCTTTTGGTTGATGTGTAGGTGCTTCTCTTTTTGGGACCATTTTCCCTGAATGCACTGATCTGCCATGTGTGCTCCCCAGGCGTAGTCTGAGGCGTCCGTTGTGATGATTTGAGTTGCTTGAGGTAAACAGAAAGGGAGACCTGTGTTTCTTTGGCATGCTTGAGCCCACCACAAAAATTCCTTTTGAAGGCATGGAATGAGTGGTATAATTGTTTCCAAGCTGTGGCTGTGTTGAGACCATAAGTTTTTTAGGTACCATTGTAGTTTCTTCATATGCAGCTTTGCACATGGTATCAGTAGGATGCAAGATGTCATGAATCCCAGAGCCTGCAGGACTTTCCTTGCAGTTAGTCTGGTTAAAGTTGCCATTTTATTGAAGTATTGAGACAGTTGCCCTTGCTTGTCTGGCGTGAGGTAGGCCATCTGGGTGGTTGTGTTTAAGCTGGCACCCAGGAAAATTATCAGTTGAGAAGGTATTAGTTTTGATTTCTTTTTGTTCACTGTGTATCCCAGGTAGTTTAACAGTTTTATTACAAACGCCAGATGCTGCAATAGAATGTCCTTGCTGTCCGCTTGGATCAGGCAGTCGTCCAGATATGGGTAGATTTGTATTCCTTGTTGTCTGCAGAAGGCAATTACTGATGCCAGGCATTTCGTAAACACTCTGGGCGCAGTAGATAAGCCAAAGGGCAATGCAGAGGATTGGTAATGGGTTGAACCTGCAAGAAATCTGAGGTATCTTCTGCAATCTTGTCTGATAGGGACATGCAGGTATGTCTCCTTGAGGTCCAACGTTACCAGCCAAGACACCTTGCCCAGCATGGGAAGAAGCTGCTGTAAAGTGAGCATCTTGAATTTTGGTACCTGTAGATATGTGTTTAAGATGGATAGGTCTAAGATGGGTCTCCAATCTTTGTCCTTCCTTGGTACCAGAAATAGTCTGGAATAAAAGCATTGACCTTGTTCTTTTGCAGGTACCTCTTGAATTGCTTTCATATCCATGAGAGCGGAAATTTGTCTTTGTGCCTCTGCCCATTGATTTTGTGGCAGGTTTGGCAAGCCTCTCATTTTTGGAAGGGTGTGAAAGTGGAACCTGTAGCCTCTGTCTATAATGTCCAGAATCCATTTGTCTTTTGTAACAATGTGACAGTTTTTTGAAAATAATGCCAGTTTTCCGCCCAAAGGTGCTGCCATTATAGCTTTGTTTGGCAGGCATAGGGGGAAGTCATTGTGTCTGTTTTCTAAATGACTGTGGTCTATCTTCTCCACCCCTTGGGGTTGGTGCTTGCCATTGTCTAGCTCTGTAAGATCCTTGAGGTTGTCCTCTACCCCTTGGGCGTCTATATCTGCCCCTTTGAGGTCTGTCCGTGGCTGGAAAGGACCAATTTTTTGAAGGCCAGTTTCTGCTGAAGCATGGAGGTTGCACCTACAAGAAATCTTTAACTGTTTGCATAGATTTTGCTTTTTCCTACATTTTCTTTAGTACCTCCTCAGCTTTAACACCGAACAATACATCTTTTTGAAGTGGTGCATCCAATAACTTTGCTTTGACATGATCTGGTAAGGTTTGCTCTTTGAGCCAAGCATGTCTACGTATGACAGACCCTGTGACAGCAGCTCTACATGAGGCCTCTAAAGCATCAAAACCACACTGCAAGGTATGTTTACCCACTTGCTCTGCTCCATGCAACAAATCCTGCAACTCTTTCAAATCTGGTTGTTCTGTTTGTGTCATTTTGCTTTTCAGCTGGGATAACAAAAACTGTTGGTACTTTAACATATGAAATTGACAGTTTACTGTCCTCATGGTTAAAGTGGCTGATGTATACACCTTTTTCCCCCACCTTTCTAATGCTCTGGAATCTCTCTCTGAAGGTAAAGGGTTTTTAGCAGTACAGGCCTTTATCCCCTTGGGACCCAGTGAAATTGTTTCTGGGTCAGCAGTATGGCTTTTATAAAGGAACCGGTAGGAATCAGGAACCCGGTAATACCTGTCTGGTTTAACAGGGGCTGGAGGTAAAGAATCTGGATTAAGACTGGCTTCTGCGTACACATCATCCAAAATATCTAAAACAGGAGGGATAGCCAGGGGCCTATGCTGAGGGAGCAGAAGAAATTCCCTGAGCCTTTTCTTGGAATCTGAGTATTCTTGGCCTTCCCAGTGGAAGTGCTCCCTCAATGTATGCAGGGTTTCCCCAAAAGAGTAGTCCTCAGGGGGGAGACTGAGGGAATAGACTCCTCAGCATCAGAGTCTTCAAAAGGGGAATAGGCATAATCCTGATCCTCAGAATGGTCTGAGGTAATAGAAGCCTGGTCTGAGGAAGGGTAGTCTTCCTCCAATCTGAGTCTTTTGTCAGAGGGGGGGTTGAGAACCCCTGATGAGAGTTATCAAATCCTCAGCCATTTTAAGCATCTGTTTTTTAGGCATGGGGCCTTGAGAGGAGGTCTGAGGGCCCTGTTGTTTAGTTTTGATCGTAGCTTTAGACTTAGTGAAGGCTTTAACAGAGAAGGTGGTAGGCCTGAAGATGCCTTCAGAGATGGCAGGCCTCACTAAATTTTCGGTTTCCCCGCCAAGAGTGACGTCGGTATCTGCAGGGGGAATGGAGACCAAGGAGCCTGCAACCTCGGGTACTGAAGACACTGGTAAAAGGCGCATCGCTGAGAACCGGAGAACCTGTAGTCGGCCTAAGCGTGGTCTCAGTACTCGGTGCGGACCTCGGATGTCGGTCCTTGTCTTTGCGTCTTTTCCCTAAAACTGGTGTCGGGGTATCCGACGACATGATATAATTAAATTTTTTGCCAAAATAATGAAGGGCGAACTCCGCCCGGCGCTTAATAGTGCGCTTGTTGAACCTAGCACAAAAACGGCAGGCCGAGACGTCATGGTCTGGCCCTAAGCAAGGTATACAGAAAGAGTGAAAATCCTTATGCGGTATTTGCTTCCCACAAGAAATGCAATTATTAACTTTGTCTGACATCGGTCTGAGGCAAGAAAAGTTTCCCCAACGGGGTACTTAGTTTTAAAGAAGACTTCGGCTGAAATACTGTTCGTAAATCTCAGGAGCTGGCCGACCGGCACTTGCGAACTGCTTCTGCTTCAGGCACCGCGCGGCAAGAAAGAGTGAAGAAAATGGTGTCGGCTGCCTCTTTTATACCCCTGCCGCACTGACGTCAGGGAAGAAGCGATGACAACCGATGCCGGACCTAGACTTTGGAATTCGGCCGACCGAGGACCCGCCTGACGGCAGGATAACCCATCTGTAATGACCAGTTGTATGCACGATGAACATCACACAAGTTGTTTGGCCAGTATTTAACAAAGCAGGATTAAGGGTGGGGGAAAAATAACACTTTCAACACAGATCAGAAGTCAGCAAATATGATCCTAAATCAATCAAGCAAAAGCACTTTGGAAAGAAGAGCCAAAAAAATATACTTATCAATTTATATTTTGAGTTGTTTCAGTAGCACTCTCAGTGCTATATCTTGAGATATAGACTTCTAGCACTGAGCAGCATGACCCTCAGATTGCATTTATTTATGGCTGTTATGGTAGTAATTTGGTCTTTGAAACACCGCCTAAAAAGGCATTATAGGGGTGGCAAGAGCCTTAGCCAGTATCCGGAAATCTAAGGGTGACAAATGCAGACCATCTCTGGCAAAGCATCGAGGTCTGTCAATCATGTCATCCCAAGCAGACAGATACTGGATCCCCTTAGAATAACACCAGAAATGTAGCCAATTGTTGAAGTCAATCATTTGCTGCTAGTCAATCATTTGGTATCATTATGGGTGATAGTAGTACGCTGCTCAGGGCTATGGTCATACCAGCCTGGGCCACATAATCTGAGAGCTCCTCCATGTCTCTTTTCATGTAGTCCAGGGAGGTATGTCTCAGGTCATTCACACCCAGATGAACAATGGCAGAGTCATACTTGTACTTGTTGTGGAGTGACCTGAGTGTGTGTGTTATGTGTCGGATCTTGGCACCCGACAGACAGCTGACTGTTACCTTCTCCTTATTCAACTTAGTGACTGGGACATCAGTGTGCCTCACTATCGAGTCACCTATGATTAGTGTACTGGGCAAGCTGTTTTGCCTTAGGGGCTTAGGTTGAGGGGCAGACTGTGTAGGTGAGCTATGTGTCTTGTGATTTGTGCTGTGGTGGTCAAGTATGTTTCTGATTTGGAGGTCTCTGCTGTTTGGGTAGATTTCTATTGATAGCCTCCGCGAAGGTGGGTGTGTGTGATTTGTGCTTTTATGCGAGAGCTGTGATGGTGGGTGTTCTAGATGACTATGTTTTCATGTGGTGTGGTGCAGATGTTGACCTTCTCCTCTTGACAAGCTATTCAGTCTTGGCTGAAGAGTGCATGTTTTCCAGTTTGCATATATAAGTGCATCTCTCACAAGTCTGAGTGTTGGGAGGTAAGAGGAGAGGGTTGTCTGTGTACATGAGACAGTTGCTACACTGCCAAAGAATGCCCAAGTTCACCAGCTTAATAGGAGAATGCACAGGAAACTGACCATTAAAGTCTGACAGTTCTGCTTGTATTAATGTATCTCTGCTTATACTCAGTAGTTGCCTGAGTGAGGTAAAGGTTATTACTTGCTGACTACTACCAGCATTTATTTTGGCCAGTTTTCCTGGCTTTTGTCAGTCAGATGTGGACATTAGGTGGGAGGAAGGGCTCAGTAACATCTAAATGTTATACTATTTCTACTGAATTATAATGAATGCCTACTCAAAAGGTTATGTGCAGCAATTATCACCTGTGTCTCAGCATGCATACCTTTCAAGTGATGAAATGCAGCTCATTATCACATTAACAACAAGTGCAGTTCCACTATAGCACTGAGTCATTATCACATTAACAACAAGTGCAGTTCCACTATAGCACTGAGTCATTATCACATTAACAACAAGTGCAGTTCCACTATAGCACTGAGTCATTATCACATTAACAACAAGTGCAGTTACAATATAGCACTGCGTCATTATCACATTAACAAGTGCAGTTCCACTATAGCACTGAGTCATTATCACATTAACAACAAGTGCAGTTCCACTATAGCACTGAGTCATTATCACATTAACAATAAGTGCAGTTCCACTATAGCACTGAGTCATTATCACATTAACAACAAGTGCAGTTCCACTATAGCACTGAGTCATTATCACATTAACAACAAGTGCAGTTCCACTATAGCACTGAGTCATTATCACATTAACAACAAGTGCAGTTCCACTATAGCACTGAGTCATTATCACATTAACAACAAGTGCAGTTCCACTATAGCACTGAGTCATTATCACATTAACAACAAGTGCAGTTCCACTATAGCACTGAGTCATTATCACATTAACAACAAGTGCAGTTCCACTATAGCACTGAGTCATTATCACATTAACAACAAGTGCAGTTCCACTATAGCACTGAGTCATTATCACATTAACAACAAGTGCAGTTCCACTATAGCACTGAGTCATTATCACATTAACAATAAGTGCAGTTCCACTATAGCACTGAGTCGTTATCACATTAACAATAAGTGCAGTTCCACTATAGCACTGAGTCGTTATCACATTAACAACAAGTGCAGTTCCACTATAGCACTGAGTCGTTATCACATTAACAACAAGTGCAGTTCCACTATAGCACTGAGTCGTTATCACATTAACAACAAGTGCAGTTCCACTATAGCACTGAGTCATTATCACATTAACAACAAGTGCAGTTCCACTATAGCACTGAGTCATTATCACATTAACAACAAGTGCAGTTCCACTATAGCACTGAGTCATTATCACATTAACAACAAGTGCAGTTCCACTATAGCACTGAGTCATTATCACATTAACAACAAGTGCAGTTCCACTATAGCACTGAGTCATTATCACATTAACAACAAGTGCAGTTCCACTATAGCACTGAGTCATTATCACATTAACAACAAGTGCAGTTCCACTATAGCACTGAGTCATTATCACATTAACAACAAGTGCAGTTCCACTATAGCACTGAGTCATTATCACATTAACAACAAGTGCAGTTCCACTATAGCACTGAGTCATTATCACATTAACAACAAGTGCAGTTCCACTATAGCACTGAGTCATTATCACATTAACAACAAGTGCAGTTCCACTATAGCACTGAGTCATTATCACATTAACAACAAGTGCAGTTCCACTATAGCACTGAGTCATTATCACATTAACAACAAGTGCAGTTCCACTATAGCACTGAGTCATTATCACATTAACAACAAGTGCAGTTCCACTATAGCACTGAGTCATTATCACATCAACAACAAGTGCAGTTCCACTATAGCACTGAGTCATTATCACATTAACAATAAGTGCAGTTCCACTATAGCACTGAGTCATTATCACATTAACAACAAGTGCAGTTCCACTATAGCACTGAGTCATTATCACATTAACAACAAGTGCAGTTCCACTATAGCACTGAGTCATTATCACATTAACAATAAGTGCAGTTCCACTATAGCACTGAGTCATTATCACATTAACAATAAGTGCAGTTCCACTATAGCACTGAGTCATTATCACATTAACAACAAGTGCAGTTCCACTATAGCACTGAGTCATTATCACTTTTCAGGTAAAACTCTCAACACTGTTGAGTAGAGGTTGTTATCACATTGATGCATGCACAAGCCAGATTGGGTTTTTTGTCTATGTGGAGTCATTTCAAGCCACTCCCACCAGTTTCTTTCTATCATTTGTACAGTTTGTTTGATACACAGTAAAGTCCTCTTTGTGGTTATATAGTCCTCAGATGAGGCCAATTTGCATATAAATGTCTTGGAGAAGAGAATGGTCTATTTAGAGTTGCAGGCCTTTCAGAACTCCTTCCTCTAGGGATAATTGCTATCCAAATGGACAATATGTCATTGGTTTGATGCATCAACAAAGGGGAACCAACCCCCTTTACCAACAAGCAGTGAGAGTTGAGCTGTGGGCAATCTCCTCCAACTGTTTTTTTTTAGTGATGCACATACAGGGGAATCCAACATTTTTGCAGATAAGTTCAAAAGAACTATCCTGAGGCCTCATGAGTGGTCTCTCAAGCAATCAGTGGCAGATATGATCTTCTACAAATGGGGTCAACCTTCCGGAAGTCTATTCGCCTCTCCACTCATCAACAACATTTACTAGGACATGCTAATGCAAAACCTGTTATTGTATTAACTTTCTAACTTTGTAACAGCAATATGTAAAAATTGTCCATATTTTTGGTCCTCTGTCCCACTCTGATTTATGGCTTTTGTCCACATTTCTTGCTCTAAGAGGTTGAGAGGTATGTACTGAAGGTGTCACATAGCAAATGTTTCATTTAAGTGCTTGAGTATACTCAGACATGCTAATGTAGGGGTCATTTGGGTTCTTGGTCATACTTGGAAGGGCTGCTGAAGGGTTCACTGGGGAGATGTCTCATGTTGATGCTTGTGCATACTTAGACAGACTGCTGAAGGGGTAATTGGTGGGAATGTTTAATGTTGGAGCCAGTGATGTGCTTGTGCATACATACAGTATCTGCTCAGTCTGGCACAACTATTATCTTATTCCTCAACTATCTACTGTCCGAACCCCCTGATTTTTACTTGATTTCTGTCAGTGTGGTGCCCTGCAGATGTTACGCCCAAGTTCCTTTCCTTCATTGATCTTTATTTCCGTTAATAAGCTACAGATGCAAATATCCATTGTAGTAATGTGGTTCATATCGTTGTGAATCTAAGTGAAACTCGTATGATCAAACGGTTTCATGTCTCAAACTATCAGTACAAAGTGCCTGTTGTGCTGCTTTCTAGCTGCCTCTGTGCAGGTGAGTAACATAACATTGTTCTATAATGTTGTATTTTTCAGCTCTGTGTTCACCTGTAAGACATCACACCCCTCAGCGAAGATGCCATCTGCTCATAAGTCAACCAACATTTACTTGGGTGAGGATTAGGATTTTGACTGTAGTACCAGTGGGTCTGAAATGAAATTGGACCTTGAATCATGATGTAAAGCAAACCAGAGTGAAGATGAAGATTATGACACAGATGATGATATTCCACTGGCACGTCTTCGTGAGAAAGCCATCAACGCTGATAAAGAAGATGCCCCTGTCCCAGCCATTCCTGACAGACCCCTACACTGGGCCACTCCTGACCAGACCAATGTGGATGAAACTGACTATGACAGTGAGGATGACATGCCACTTGCCCTACTAAGGAATGATGGCACACACAATAGTGGTCATCAACTTCAATCTGATTTTGACACAGAGGATGAATTGTCTCTATCTGTGTTAAGGAAAGGACATGACCTAACTGATGGATCTTTGGAGTCCTCCACAGTCCAGGTCAGGTCTAGTGCTGACAAGGAAGTGGATATGCGCCCTACTGTACATGAGTTCAGGAGTAGTCCACAGCAGGTTGATTGGTATGGAGAAAGTCCAGTGGATCTTAGTCGAAGTAGCACCTTGGCAAGCAAGGATCTGACCGTGCTGCAGCATGCAATGCACTCCACGCAGAAGTGCATGCAAACCAGTGGGTACTGAAACTGATCAAAACGCACCATCTATTAACCAGACCCAAGTTTCCATTCCAAACTGTGTAAGGCTACCCAAGAAGGTACAGCTAGCATGCCACCAGGTAACACCATGTGGCAGAAATGCCTAACACCAGTTCACATTGATGACTTTGTGTGCCCGGTCGGCCCAGTCAACAACCTGGACTCAGAAAGCACAGAGATGGACTTCCTCAAGTTGATGTTCCCAGAGGAACTGTACTCACTTATTGCCAATGAAACTAACCACTATGCTGCATAGAGGCAGGCTGCAGTAGGCAAGGTTGATAAGCAATGGAGTCCTGTTTGTCCTAGTGACATATGCACATTTCTTGGTGTCAGAATATACATGTCTATTGTACGTGTTCCAGAATACAGGCAGTACTGGGAAACACCATGTGTATGGTCATTTCCCAATAGCTGAGTACATGACCCGACAGACTTGAAAAAATTCAGCAGTATTTTCGCTGCAATGACAAACACCTTAGACTGCCACAGGGCTCTGTGGGTCATGACAAGCTCCATCATGTACGGCCAATACTGGATGCTGTACTTAATGCATGTAGGACACAGTATAATGTGCATTGTAAGGTGACAGTAGATGAAGCCATGGTTAGCTTCTGGGGACGGTTGACATTCAGACAGTTAATGCCTGGCAAGCCAGATAGGTATGGCATTAAGGATTGGGTGCTGGCTGACTCACACAATGGGTACATGCATGAATTCCAGGTATACACTGGAAAGGCAGAGCAGACCACAGAGGCTGGACTAGCACACCAAGTTGTGGTTGACCTAACTCGGGGACTGATTGGAAAGAAGCATCACATTTACTTTGACAATTTCTTCACCTTTGTCCCTCTGGCACAGCAACTGCTGCAAGATGGTCTGTACTGCTGTGGAACCATGTGCACCAATAGGTCAGGATGGCCTGTAAAATTCAACAGACAGGCCATTGGTAAAGCACCTCGAGGGTACTACAAGTAGTTGCAGAGTGGCCTACTGCTTGCTACTGAATGAAAGGATAGCAACCTAGTATTTCTGCTGTCAACTAATAGTAACCCAACCTTGTCAGTCTCCAGCACATGCAGGAGACAGCAAGATGGAACAAAAGCTTCAGTGCCATGTCCACCAGTTGTAAACATGCACAACACATACATTAATGGGGTGGACTGAGCTGATCAGCTCAGGACACAGTATCCAAACTGCACGAAAGGCAAGAAAATGGTGGTTGTACTTGCTCTGGTTCCTATGGGATGTGGCCATAGTGAATGCTTACATTTTATTCCGTGAGAGTAGCAACCATCAGCAGCTGTCACATTCCGGACATGTTATTCTGGCAACACAGTTACAGTTTAGAAGAAATCTAGGCATGAATCTCCTAGCCAGGTACAAGAAAAGGAAAAGATGCATTGAGATTACTGTCCCAGAGCCCATGAGCTGATCTGAACAAGCATCACACTTCCCAGTGAAATGGGGGAAGTCAAGATGCAAACACTGTCCCAGCAAGGGTAAATGTGCTAAACCATCATGGGGATGTCCGACCTGCAAGATCAACCTGGGTGTTGAATGCTTTGGTGAGTACCATGGCCATAAGGGTCTAGCAGATTGCTGACAGCAGTAAGATGTACCATACCATCATGGATCTTATGATGGACCTGGATGGCAGTTGGGAACTTGGAGATTCTTCAGCTCAGTCCCATAGTACTTCTTTCCTAGGTAAGCATGGCCTCAGGGGTGCCACTGTGATGCAATATTTCCCTCCCGGAAAGGACACATGCAAAAAGACAAAAAGCCTGGGTCAGTCTTAGTCTTTTCACATGTTATGTACCTTATCAAAAGAATAATCCCACTGTGGATAGGAGTGAAGATTTTGGATGAGATAACCAGGTAATGCTATTGCTATACATATATGTGTACTCTTCTAATACATCTCTCAAACATCAGTAGTAACCTGTTTGCATTTCTTTCCTGTGCAGGTGCGTCCACCTTGTGACAGTGACATGGCTTCATGAGCAGGAGAACAACAAGTGAGAGTGTGGGTTTTTGGCCATTCCTACATTCACTGGGCTGCCAGCCATGCCTCCAGAAATGAAAACGACTACAACTTGAGCTTCCCCACAGCTAGTGTAAAGGTACATTGGATTGCAAGAAGAGGTATGCATTGGAGCAGACTCCTGCAGTTGTTGGAAGAGAAGTGTTCGATCTACCCTGAGCCTGACATTCTTATGCTGCACATTGGAGGGAATGATGTCATCACTCACCCACTTGGAAGGCTACAGTTTCAAATCAGAACAATTTTTAAACACCTGCAGTCATAGTGGCCTTGCTGTCATTTTGTGTGGTTTGACATAATTCCTCACCAGATGTGGAAAACAGCAAGCAGTCAACAGCACAAGGCCAGACGTTTACAGAATAGGTTCATGCATGGCTTGATGCACAGGGTCGGTGGATCAACAATCTGCCATGACAGCATTACCACAGAAGATGTTCACCTTTTCAGAAGCGATGGCTTTCACCTAACAAAGGATGGCATTGTGTTGTTCTTGACTGACCTCCACAATGGAGTGATGACAGCTATGCATAATATATTGATAACATGCAGCTAGTGAGAATGAATGGACAACAGCCATGACCAAGTAGGACCAGTTTGGTAAGAAAGTCTATTGTTATATTTTATGAACACCACTGTCACTACTGACAATACAGGAAAAGAATCGCTAGGGAACTTGTACACATGTTCAGTAACACTTCATTTTCAGATTGTAAAAGAACTATCTGTATGCTGTGCGCAGGTACAGATAACCGTTTGACTATGAATTGCATTATTTAAATTATATTTTTCTTATTCTGGCAAATAACTGTGGTACGGAGATGGTGAACATGCTGAGTAAGAACAACTGTTTGACAAGAGTGTCACATACAAGAGAATATGTCAATAACCATCCTGCACACATATCACAGTTTGGTTACAATTATGGTTATGAGAGTTATCATTTCTTTTCCTATTGTGCTAAATAACTTTGTCAGGGAAGATGTCATCAGGGTAAGTAACATCTCATTTTGAAGGCAGTATTAATTACAGGATGGAAAAAGAACTGTGCCTGTATGCTGGACAAATATACTGACATCACATTATGTTTAGGACTTTGGTTACGGAAATTATGATTTTTTTTCATATTTTGGTAAATAAGTTTGCTAGGGAGCATGTAATTGTGATACCTCATTTTGAAGACAGTGTTAGTCCTTACAACATGATAAAAGAACTGTGTCTATGCTGTACACATGTACAGATATCACAGTTTATTTAGGACTTAAGTTATGGAAATTATGATTTTTTTTAAATATTTTGGTAAATAACTTTGCCAGGGAGCATGTAACTGTGTCAAGTTATATCTCATTATGAAGACCATGTTAGTCCTTACAACATGACAAAATAACTGTGTCTGTATGCTGTACACATATACAGATATCAACGTTTGTTTAGGACTAAGGTTATGGAAATTATGACTTTTTTTCATATCTTGATAAATAACTTTGCAAGGGAGCATATCAATGTCCCAAGTAATACCTCATTTTGAAGCCAGTATTACTCCTTACAACATCGTAAAAGAACTGCGTCTGTATGCTCTACACATGCACAAATATAACAGTTCGTTTAGTCTTGTAGGATTATGAAAATTATAGATTTGTAATGTTTCTTATTATTATGCCCATATTTTTGCAAGGGAGCATGGTGATGACACAAATGAAGCATCATTTTGAAGTTGTCATTGAGCCACACAACTTGTACACTGATATGTAGTCTATGTCTTTTACAGGTGATGAGATATTATGCTTTGTTTATTTATCAATTATGAGAAATATAATATTAATCATATTTCTGTGAATAGCTCCGTAATGGAGCATCATACATCAATGGTTAAGGTATCACTTTAAAGTTAACATTCATGCAAACAAATTAATTACAAATTGTATGGGTCTCTATGGTACATTCACCAAGATATTGTAATTTGTTGTACAAAAAAGGTAAAAAATATGCACAATATCAGCATTCATTGTCAAAAATTTAATAATGACTTGCATACACACTATCAACATTTACGCTGTTGGAAAGGACAATGTCTGCTGAACAGCTTTCGCATTTACATTTTTAGTCTAGCTCTTATGGTCAAAGAATTATGAACATTTGTTTTCTGTATGGTATTACAAATGGATTTTCTGAAAATAAGCTCGGGCTGCACTGTTGTTCCTATGGTGGAAGTAAGCAGGCAGCATTTTCTGAGCTGCTCTGGAGTGAATGAGTTAATATTTCATACAGAGAGAGAGATTGGCTTGAAACCCAATCCATCTTTTATGCCCAAGGTTGCTTGGGAGGCCAATCTCAACCAATCAATCCAACTACTGGTGTTCTTCCCTAACTATACCAATAAGGGAGAGTACTTTTTACATACATTAGATGTTCATCATCAGTTTTGTTTCTATTGGCATAGAAGTAAATCCTTTTGGCTTTCAGACCAGTTATTTGTAGCCTACTCACCTAACAGAAAGGGCCAAGAGGTGTCAAAGACTACCGCTTCCCATTGGATTTCTCAGTGCATTTCTTTTATTTACTCCTCCTGTGGTTTTCCCTTGCCTGGACCAGTTAGGGCTCATTCCACCAGAGCAGTGGCCACCTCAGCTGCATTTGTAGCCTGCCAGTCTTTGGATGACATTTGTACAGCAGAAACTTAGTCTTCACCTCATACTTTTATCTCCCATTACAGACTTGATCTGCTTTCTAGAGGAAGGGCTTCATTTGGCTCCACAGTTCTTTGGCATGTCCTTCCTTAAGGCCACCCAGAGTTTTGGGTTGCTCGGGACTCTGACCCTGATGTGATTAATGCTGACTAGGATAACATCAGATTAATAGTCATGTATTCACCATAACTTGGTATCTGTGTTATCCATAGTCACCATTCATCATGGTCCCGCCCTCAGGGTCCCTTCCTGAAGGATTAGCAGGATGTTGGTGGACCTTTGTTGGTAGCAAGCTTTCTTGTCTGTCTTCCTTCTCAAGTGCAAACTCGATCTATGGGGTTAAAGGGCAGCACAGCATTATGGGAGGTGAGGAGCTTGAGCTAAGCTGTTGTCTAAAGTATGCCGGCATGGATACAAAGTCAGATCCAAGACCCTGACGTGATGAATGATGACTATGGATATCACATATACCAAGTTATACATAACTATTATTCTCCAACTACCTTCACCTTTGTGGTTCCAAATTCAGAGTCACTTCACTACCCCATATCCCAAGTGTTCTCTCCACCCAGCTGCTTCACTCTACAAAAAGATACATTGTATTCTTGTATTTTCTTAATCATTATGGTTTATTTCATTTTGGTTCAAACTTGTACTAGAAAAATATAACTGAAATTTCACTGTGTTTAATTCTGGCTTTTGTGTATTGTGTCTTTTACTGTTAATGTGTAGTAAATATATCAGTATATGTCTACTGACTTTTTACTCTACGTTGTAGTAGTAGCAGCAAAGTTGTCTTTCTGCTGTTAATGTGTAGCAATTGTATTAGCAAGTTTTTTGGTGGCTGTGTGTTTTACAGTAGGATTCAGTGAAACCATCAACATTTTCTTGTTGGTTGTACTGCAGTTACATCAAGTAAGTCTGTAGTCTACTGCCATTTGACCAAGTGTTTTTTTTTCTTTTTTCTCCCTGCTAATCTGTAGTGCATAACTTTATGTTATGTATATATGTTTCCGCTCACTTCTACTGAAGGCTTCTATTGTAATACCTGATTTTATGTTTGTATGAACAGCACAGTTACTGGATAATGTAGGCGACTGTTAAATATACGAGTTTCTGTTTGTGAAGAGTTTTGTCATTGACTAGAGTTGCTTCCTTTTTTACACTCTAGTTGGCTGCTTTTATCTAAGTGCTTAAATAACAGGTTTACAGATTGTATGTTGTTTAGCAAAGCAAGGGAACTAACAGATAGGCTTTCTATCTGTCCCTCTAACATCTGTAAACCTACAATTCAGTGACCCCACAATTGCATGCATGCACATATCTCTTGTTAGTATAGTTTAGTTTTCTTTCTGTCTTTCTATACTGTGGAAGCCACCATTTTTGTTTTTAGTAATACCAAACTTGCATACCTACAACTATCTCCTGTAAGTTTATCATCACGCTTAAAGGCTACAAAAACTGAAATGCACAACTGTGAAATATAGTGCACTACTCTTGTTTGCCAAACATTACTTAATGTAGATGAGTATAGACAAACAGTACTGTACCTAACTAGTTCAACCATCAAGTAATCCTTAATTTTGTCTCTCTCTCCCAGTGAAACAAGCACATATTCTTTCTGCAGCAGCAGTAGTCAGACTTATCATATCCCACTACCTAAAGAACTTGCACAGCTGAATTTCACCTGCAGTTGGCAAAACGTACACAAGCAACAAATAAAGATAAATCTATTGAAACAAGCCATGTATACCTTCTGCAGCAGCAGTAGTCAGACTTATAATGCCACTACCTAAAGAACTGGCACAGGTGAATTTCACCTGCAGTTGGCAAAAGTTCACAAGGAACAAATAACTGAATTAAATCTATGTAAGGCAATTTCCAAGACTCAAACTAATAAATTAATTTGTTAAGTCTAGTGTGTATTGTTTTGTAGTGTTGAATCTGCTGGAAGGATATCCCCACCCCCACTCACAGGCCTTTTACTGATGAAGGTGAAGCTACATTAACACTTCAGCATATTTCACTCTTATCAGTGTAATATATCCCTGGAAAGACATTGAAAAGCCAATAACTATAAAATTAGATGCTGTGACGCGAGTCAAGTATTTAGAGTTCAGACACCTTCTCTTTGTATCCATGAACATTCTACCTCACTGATTGTTTATGGTGGTAAACCATATGGGGGGAGGTTCTTCCCACTCCGTTCGCTGTGCTCACTCTGCTCTACCCCCATATCCAACCTTCCCCCAGCACCTCTACTCTTATCCTAAGCAAACCACTCCCCCTCATTCCTATGATCCAATTAAATACGACTCTACCTTGTCTACACCCACATTTTACGCACACCTTACTGTATTTACCCAAACTTATCTGTTCTCCCTTACATCCATCACCTTGAATTCACATGCCCTCTACTATAATTCTTTGCATCTTACTCTACTTTACCATCATACTACAATCACCACTTCAAACTATCTTACATTAACACCAGGCTAAGCACCATCTCTTCTACTATACACACAAACTAACATTGCACCATAATTTTACTAGTGACTAATCACATCTCCCCCCACCCATCCTTATCACAAACTGCAAGGCAAAACACCTAACCACATTGTCAAAGCCCACTCTGAAGTCAAAACATTTCCAACCTTACCTTCAGCTGCACACACATCACATAGGTTCATAGGTGTGTACAAGGCCTAGTTTGGTGAGTTTATCAATAATTCATGAGTGAGGAATGGTATCAAAGGCCTTAGCCAGATCAAGGTAGGCTGTATGAACTGCCTTACCCTCATCCACAGCTCTGGTGAATGACTCAAAGAAGTCAACCAGGTTGAGCAGGCATGATCTATCTTTCACAAAACCAAATTGCGTGGGATCTAGAGTTTGCAGATTCCCTATATCCTTGTTAATTAGGTGGTAACATAATCTCTATTTACATCTGATATTACATTCAAATACACAAATTCCACTGTTACTGTGTTTAAACCCGCTATCACAGCTGACATGCTCCTCCTAACTTGCCGAGCCTCTCTACTCTTGATTCTTAACTTCGCTACAACTTTATCTTCGCATACCCCACACACCAATACACATCAACAACCTTCTCCAAACCTCTCCCCAATAAACAACACAGCTTCTCACGTATCTCCTCCCAGCTTTTCTCCTATACCCTCCCATTTTATTTAAGCCACAAACTGGCCTCCTCACCTCCTATGAAACCACACTTGACACCAGTATCATCACCTAGAAATAAAAAACACTTCCCATGGAACGCATTCCTCATTACCTATCTATTCAAATGTATCTACATCCTAACCCTGTCCCACCCTCTAATCCTTACCACAAGAGTAACCCCAAAGATTTAAACATACTTACTCTGAACCTTAAGTCAAAAGTCATAGTCAAAGAAAACTTTATTGTCATCCAGAACTACACAGCAGTGCAGCCGAACAAAATTACAATGCTTCGTTCTCAATGCAGGAAACAGTTGCACATATAGCTAGAGAAAAATTAACAAAATATCACATTTAATAAGTAGCAATTTGTAAGTAAAGTAGAACAGCAGTGACCCACACCCATCAAGGAACAATATCAATGTAATATTGTCAAAGTAAAACTGAAACAATAGCAGCAATCTATGATTAGACTAAATTACTGTACAGTTTGCACACTGTACTTAACAGTCCTTCAGTGTGTAGGTGAACTGCCTTAGTATTGCACTTAGTTATTGCACATCTATAAAATAAGCCCCTTGATAGGCTAGTTATGTAACAGATGTCATGGCTCATTTTTCCCAAGAGTTCAACAATCTAACGGAAAGCAGAAAGTTTACTCTGGTGGTCTTACAATGCAGGCTTCTGTATCTCCTGCCAGAGGATAGCGAGTGTACAGACCACTGTCAGGATGTTTTGGATCGGTGGAAATCTTTTTGGCCCTGTCGATGTACTGACATTTCTGTAGGTCTTCCAGAGGAGTAAGGGAGGTGCCAATGATTCCTTCTGCTGAGCTTACAACTCTCTTGACAGCCTTCCGATCCTGATTATTACAGCTCCCATACCAGACCGCAATGCTGTTGGTCAGGACAGTTTCAATGGTGCCCCTATAAAAGGTCTGAAGTATGGAGCTTGGTAATTTTGCCTTCCTAAGTTTCCTTAGAAAGTGCAAGCATTGCTGAGCTTTTTTGACTGTGCTGGATACATGGACTGACCAGGATAAGTTCTCTGTGAGATGAACACCCAAGAACTTTGTACTCTTGACCCTTTCCACTGTCGTCCCTTACATCACTAGAGGTTTGTGTGGTACTTAAGATCTTCTGAAATCAACAACCAACTCCTTTGTCTTGCTGACATTCAGTGCTAGATTGTTGCTATCACACCAGACCAGTAGTTGATTAGTTTCGTTCCTGTACGCCTCCTCCTCTCCGTCTTTGACCAGGCCTATGACAGTGGTGTCATCTGTGAATATGATGATCCTATTCATCTCATGTGTGGCCATGCAGTCATGTGTCAGGAGAGTGAAAAGTAGAGGGATTAAGATACATCCCCGTGCTACTCCTGTGTTCAGAACCTTAGAAGTATATGTAATAAAATAGCCCCACTGCATGCCTGGATTGATCAAAATAAACCTGACATAGCCCTTACCGAAACATAGCTACATCGCACTGTAAATGACTCAGAAATAATACCTCCAAACTTTACAATAACCAGAAGAGATAGATCTAAAAAAAAGAGGGAGGGATAGCTCTTCTATATCCCTCTATGCTCAACATCACACTCTACACCAGTAATATATACATCTTTTCCAATGCTGAGGTACTAATCTCCTTTTTGAACCTCAGTATAGCAAAAATAATTTGCATAATAGTAATATATATTCCACCAGGTAACATACCAGTATTGGCAAACCTTTTATCCTGGACATCCCAAACAATAAACATTGAAACAACAATCTTAGGAGACGTAAATATAGATTGGCAAACCAAAGCTCCCCCACAAATAGTATAAGTCTGTATGTTTTTTCTCAGCTTATCAATGCTCCAACAAAATACAGTAAAGATCTTATCTGCCAATACACCCTAGACTGGATTCTAGTATCCCACCCTGCCTAGCCAAGGCTATACTGCTCAGACAAGCTCCTCGTGGTCCTGCAGAGTGGTCCTAGCTACAGAGAACTCAGAAAAGCGACTACTTTCTGGAATTAAGTATCTTTGCTTTTTTTTCACTTGGAATAGCTTCTGTAGCTTACCCTGAACAAGCTTAAACTGTTTTTTAACTGTTTGCTGCATTATTTTAAAATTTGCACTTAAAGTTACTTTTTAGTCGAATTTGATCGAAAGTTTGTTTGTTTGTTTGTTTAATTTAACTGTTGAGGCTGCCCACTAAAGTGTGCTAGCCTGTGTAACTGATTTATCACTGTTTCTGCATTTTCTGTGTGTTTCTATCAAAAAACAAAAATAATCCTTGTTTTCCCGCCTCTCCTCGACTAGTTTAGACCAGTTTACAGGCATTGCTGTATTCTGGGCTGTGGTGTAGTTCCTGTGTTGTCCATTACCTTACTTGGATAGAAGGAAGTTTCTTTGCTCACCAGTGGGAGTGGGGAGCCTTGAGCAGCCTACCTGTCCCTGTAGGAAGTGACCTCAGCAGAAGAGCTGTAGTAATTGGTTGTTTTGGACCATTTCTAGCTCTTTTGTAGTTCCCCTGTTTAAAATCCACATTTGCATGGCTTTGCACTGTTGTGCGCATAGCGCAGCGACGGTTAAACTTCTTCTGGCTCTGCCAAGTTTGCTCTTCAAATTTTCCCTTAAGGAAGCTCTACTCTTAGTATAATCAGACTACTCACTATATTATAAGCCTAGCACTTGTTCTCAATACTTCTCTACTAAGTAAGCACTCTCGTACTAAGTAAAGCACTACATCTACCTACCACCCCTGTGAATATCTACTTCCTTAAAGGTACAGCACTCCCTTATACTGTTCTAGCATGTCGAGTGGTAGATTACTGGCATCCTCTCCAGTTCAGCTGGTCAATCTGGGTATCTTGAGACAATGCTACAATTGTCTCATGTACACAGACAACCCTCTCCTCCTCCCAACAAACACAAATACATGTGAGAGATGCAGCTATATAGCCAAACTGGAGGCTGAACTCTCTCAACTCAGGGCTGGCATGACGAGACAGGAGGAGATGGTAACCACACACACAACAATCCCAGTCCCACACAGACCTACCACAACTGCAAACCAAACACATAAAAACACAAAGACATACTCGGAGGCTCTAATAAAAAACGTACCAAAACAAAAGAGGCTCCCAAAGCAGACATCCAAAAATCCACCACCTCAAAACAAAACACATGCAACACATACTTTAATAAATCAGTGTGTCAACCAATCACAGCCCTTAAGGCCAAACACCATGCCTGATACACTAGTAATAGGTGACTCTATAGTCAGACACACTGATGTCCCGCTGACCAGGCTGAACAAGGAGAGGGTGACTGTGAGCTGCCAATCGGGAGCTAGGATCCGTCACATAACACACGCACTCAAGTCACTGCAAAGCAAGTACAAATATGACTCCGTCATTGTCCATGCTGGCGTGAATGACCTGAGACGTACCTCCCTGGACTACATGAAAAGAGACATAGAGGAGCTCTCCAATTATGTAGCCCAGGCTGGTATGACCCTGACCCTGAGCAGCATCTTGCCCTCACCAAGAATGATGCCACAATACAAAGACAAGATGATCAGCTTTAATAATTGGCTCAAGTACTGGTGTCATTCTAAGGGGATCCAATGTCTGTCTGCCTGGGATGACATGTTGGACAAGCCACGCTGCTTCGCAAGGGATGGCTTACACCTGTCACCACTGGGCTTCCGGATATTGGCTAAGGCTCTTGCCACCCCCATAGTGCCTTTTTTAGGCAAGGCTCAAAAGACAAACCCACCTCCTTAGAAAACAAAAATGGAAAAAAACTAAGGGTAATGCTGCTCAACGCCAGAAGTCTAAATCTCAAGATGCAGGCACTCAATGCACTCCTGAGCATGGAGAACATCGACGTCTGTGCAGTAACTGAAACCTGGTTCAAGGCTCCTGAGAGCACCCCAGCGCTACCAGGCTATACCTTGTATCATGCTTTTCGGCCCCAAAACCCGGGCCGTACCACAAAGGGAGGGGGAGTGTTCATATTCATCAAGGACACCCACACCTCCAGGTTAGTAGCAACACATGAAGCATCAGAGACCATACAGGTGCAACTAACCATAGGCAAAACTGCTATACAACTGGTAGCATGTTACAGACCACCCTCCCAATCTCAGGAACCCCACTCAGCCTTCCTGAAGACATTGGAGGATATGAATGTATCACAAAATACCATCATACTGGGAGACTTCAACTACCCAAATATAGATTGGGTACATTATTCTAGCCCTAGTACCCTAGCCCAAAGGTTCCTGGAATTCATAAATTCAAATGCACTGGAACAACTAGTCACCTCTCCCACTAGGGGAGATAATATACTAGACCTGATCATCACAAACATGGGGACAAAATGCTCCACACCGGAAATATACCCCTCACTAGTGAGATCTGACCACAAACTAATCACCCTGGATATACATATCCCACCTCCACCCCAGCACAAAAGACCACAGTGAAAAACTTCTCAAAAGCAGACTTCACTCTTCTTAAGACTGAGATGGTATCCTTTAAGCCCACTGTGCCAGTGGATACCACATCCCACAATGCCGAATCATTCACAAATGCTTTCTATGGACATCTCCAAGAATGCATGGATCATGCAATCCCAAATAAATCCAAGTCCCTCTCCACCAAAGGCAAGCGTCCTGTCTGGTGGACCTCAGCCATTAACAAATTGTATAACAAAAGAAGGAAGCTACTGCACGTCAGAGCAGAATCCCATAAAGGGAAGACATCTCTGATCAACATTAGCAGAAAACTACGTTCTCTCATAAAAACATCCAAGGCCAACTTTGAGAGAAAAATCGCTAAGGACACTAAAGATAACCACAAAGCCTTCTTCAGCTATGTTAGAAACCTGGGCGGAAACCCTCAGATATGCTCAGAGTTAGTTCACAACAACATAAAATACACTGAACCCAAAGATATTGCCAACATTCTGGCTGACAGGTTCAGTGCAAATTTCTCCCCTCCCTCACCCCCAAAAGAAGAAATACTTATCCCAGCTGAATGTAATCTCCCTGTCATCTCAGATGTCCAAGTGAGAACCGCCCTAAATAAAGCTAAAAACAGCATCAATGGGACCTGACGGTATCCCGGGTTGCGTGCTATGTGAACTCCAAGAGGAGCTAAACCCGCACATAAAAATGCTATTTAACCTTAGCCTTACTACAGGATATGTACCTGAACACTGGCGTACAGCAACAGTGGTCCCACTCCACAAAGGGGGTACCTCTACAGACCCTGGGAACTACCACCCCATAAGCTTAACCAGCCTGATCTGCAAAGCTATGGAAAGAATCATTATGGAAGTCATAAACAAAGACATAGGGGACCTACAGACACTTGACCCCACCCAGTTTGGCTTTGTAAAGGGCAGATCCTGCCTTTTGAACCTGGTTGACTTTTTCAAAACAGTCACTAGAGCCATTGATGAGGGCAAAGCAGTCCATACAGCCTACCTGGACTTGGCTAAGGCCTTCGACACAATACTCCACTTAGGCATCATAGATAAGCTCAACAGCTTAAACGTAAACCCTTATGTCACTAGATGGGTTGCAAACTGGCTAAAGGACAGAACCCATAAAGTTAAAATCGCTGGTGCAATGTCAGACTCAAAGCCAGTCACAAGTGGTGTCCCACAGGGATCTGTCCTGGGACCCCTCTTGTTCGGCATTTATTTCTCAGATGTTAAAGCAAACATGGGAGGGTTGTGGCTGACAAAGTTCGCAGATGACTGCAAACTAGGCGCCATAGTCGATACACCAGCAGACACATACATCCTACAAAAAGGCCTCACAGAAACGAACAACTGGTGCCGGAGTCACGGCCTTAAACTAAATGCCAAAAAATGTATAGTCATCCCCTTTGGGAAAAACAAAGTACCCACAAATTATCACATAGACAGCAACCCAGTGAGTACGGAAAAAGTAATCAGAGACATAGGGACCCAAGTCGACAGCGACCTCTCATTTGACACCCACGTTGCCAAAGTGGTTAGAAAAACATTTTACTTTGCGCACCTTATCATGAAGGGATTCACATCCAGATCCAAGGATGTCATTGTACGCCTATACTCCTCCCGCATCAGACCCATGATTGAGTACAATGCCCCATTTGGTATGTACCTTACCCGGCATTTGCAACAGCTGGAGAGATCACAAAAGTACCTCACCAAGAGGATCAAGGGTCTCCAACATATGTCTTATTCTGCCAAACTAAAGAAACTTCAGCTCTATTCAGTAGCATACCGCCTGCTCAGAGGTGATCTCTGCCTGACGTACAAGGCCATGTCCAATCTGGATCTGATGGACATGCTCCACCTCAAAAAATCCAAATCCATCAGGACCACGAGAGCTAAAGACTTAAACCTCGGCACAAGTATGAATAGGACATGCTGGAGGGATAGATTCATAACCCAGAGGCTTCCCATGCTTTGGAACAAGATCCCAGTTCGTATTAGGCAGAGCCCTCACTGACTCTCTTCAAGAGAAATCTTGATGAGTGGATGGGAGATCGTAAGTTTACCCCAGGGGTCACATCTGTGTCACTGCTAGACAGGGGCACAGTAAACTAATTCTATTATATAAGGGGACCTTCATTGTGTCACTACTAGACAGAGGCACAGTATTCTAAATTTATTCTGTACATTTTTGTACCATTTCATGGGGTGGCAAAAGCCACATCACTATGGATAGGCTTACAAATGCCCCAGGGCAGATAGCCTAGTACTAAACTATGAAACTATGAAACTAATTACCCCTCTTCTGGTACACTCTCTAGCTCCCTGAGTGATCTGCCAGCTTACTCCCTTAGAACAAACTCCCAACAAATAAGAGTACAAACTATAAAATCAGTTAAGAACTCAACTAATTTTTGTCAGCATAAATTCAACTATTTCCTACAGGAAGTAGACTGTACACCCCTTAATGTGCTGTTGTTGTTGTGTCTTTCGGCTTTTCCCGGTTAGGGGTCACCACAGCGACAGCTTCCTAACACACTAGCTTCCATTTGTATGAAAATAATAAAAACGTACTCAGCACCATGTCTTTCTAAGGAACACCTGATGAAGCAAAGAGACCTAGTCTGGTCAATTTGGAAACAAAACAAAAATGAACAAAATCATGTTAATTCCAAAACACTACACAACAAAGTGACAAAACTAATCAACAGATATAAGAAGTCCTATTATTCCCAGTTTCATCTCCAGCATAACATCAATCCCAGTAATTTTTGACACTCCATATCTTCTCTACTTAACCCTGGAAGAAATGGAGACCACACCCTATCACCTGATACCCCTCCATCACAAATAGCCGAAAACTTTAACAAGCACTTCATAAAATCAATTTCGAACCTACTAACTAACATGCCTAATGCTGAACCCCTCACCCTTCAACCTATTCAGACACCAACCCAAAGGCCATTAACTACTTCTAACCCTGTCATTACTAACCCCCCTACTCACAAAATGTCATACAAAGCCTATTCTCATTTCAGCCCATACCCACCGACACCATTAAGAAACTGCTACAAAAAATAAAACCCTGCTCTACCTCAGCTGACAATCTCCCCTCATACTACCTCAAACTGGCTGCTAAATCAGTTGCCTACCCATTCAGTATCCTTATAAATAGGTCTTTATCTGAATCAGAAGTACCTACCATATGGAAACAATCTCACATCACCCCCACCAACAAAGGGGGGCAACTCTTTTGATCCATCCAATTTCTGTCCTATATCCATCTTATCACCCATATCCAAAATTCACGAGAGAGGTATCCATCAGCAGGTAATGCAATATCTATTGCAAAACAATCTTTTAACCAAAACCTAGCTACAGTCTTATTATCTTTTACAGACACCGTGAACAAGGCCAGAGATGCAGGATGCTATACAGCCTCAGTATTCCTTGATCTCTCCAAGGCCTTCGACACAGTGTCTCAAACCTTCCTTTAGAACACAGTCTAACTTAGGCTTCTCACGTAACACAGTAAAATGGTTTCAGAGCTACCTCAATGATCATAAACAAGCAGTGAAATGGTCCAATGAATTCTCACCCTTTCTCCACAACCCTACTGGAGTCCACCAAGGCTCCATCTTAGGACCCCTACTCCAACATTTTCACAAACAACCTTCACACTGCCTCTCACCCTGGGATCCTCATTCAATATGCTGATGATGCCACCATAATCTGCACTGCTCAATCACTATCAGAACTACATTCAAAAACTCAACAGTTCTTTACTGCAGTCAAAGCCTGGCTAAGAAATGCTCAACTCTTCCTTAATTCAAAGAAGACAAAACTAGTACTATTTCATCCTAAAAACACCTCCACTGTCACTGATAATTTTAACATCCTTGCATCTGACAACACTGTCATAGAAATAGTGCAGGAAACCAAACTTCAAGGTGTTATCATTGACAATAAACTTTAATTTGATCCCGATATACAGCAAAATATAAAAACTCATCAAAAACTGGGACTCTTGCATAGAAACAAACATTTCTTTACTGCAGTAACCAAAACTACCCTTGCAAAAACATTTTTACTGCCCTCCCTTCTTTATGGTGCTCTATCTTAACTAACAAAATTCTACCCTAAGCAAGATGGAATAGTGCTACAACAAAGTTCCAAAGTTTGCCACAAAGGCAGATAGGGGACATGGTTTGAATGATAGGGCGTCAATTAAACCCAAGTTGAGACAGCGTAAGAACATTAGATAATTTCATCTTCATATACACCCATGCTGCCCAAAGCAGTCTTTATGATACTAAAGCATGCCCTATGAAATCAGCTTCATGTGTTGAACACCGTTATCTGTGTATATTTGATGGATCTTTTTTATATACAGTCTTTGCATTTAGTATTTTGTATATGTTTTCCAGAACACATTTTCAGTTTTTATTTAGTTTTTATTTATTTCAATTTATTAGTTTTGCATAAGTATTTTTTATATATATTTTCTATATATATTTGTTTTTTATACATATGTTTTTTATACTTATATATTTGTCTCTATGTAATGTAGATGAGCACTACTTGACTAATTGGTTAGTTGGATCAATTATATATGGAGCAGATCTATGGGGTTGTCTGAAGGATCTGAAGAAGCTATTTTTGTGAAAGCGCTCATCCGTTTGTGTACACCCACTTGGAATTAAACTTTTGTGCTGTATCTTACTTTTGCTGCACTCGTTTTTAATTTAATTTACTTAGATATTTGTAATGCCTTAGCTTTAACTTTTAATTTGACCTGAATCTAAAGTTACTATAAATAGTGTTTCATAAGTCCTTTTACTCTGATAAATTCTGTAACCAATTTTAACCCTAAACTCACTTTTATTTTTAGCCTTAGGTTTCCCAATGTAAAGAATAGCACATTTGTCCATATTAACTTTTAATCCAGTTTGACTTAACCATTCCATCACTTGAAACAAATAATTATTAAAATGGTCTATGTCATCAGGTTATGTAACTACACATCAGATTTTAATATCATCCACATACATAGCCGTGCAAACATTAGATGTGATGGGAATGAATGAAAAAACATATTAAACAATGATGAACCAAGTATTGATCCGCGAGGGACATCTTTACTCACGTCTAGCCATTCTGATATAAAAATCTCCATTCTTACTCTTAGAAACGTTATGCTCAATGAGATAGCTACCCGGCAAATAATATATGGATTAACCTTGTCCCTATACATATCATCTAGAATAACAGTGTAGAGTATGTTATCTGAAAGCCTTTGATAAATCTAAGTACACCATCAGAGAAGACATACCCAGGCCTAATGCTTCTGTCACTGGATCATAAAATTCTGTTAAGGTTAGTAAGCAACTAATTTTTCATGAAACCATGCTGTGTAAGGTCCATTACACATCCGTGAGTATCTTGATTTAGTAAAGAAAGTAAACACCTCTCAAAACTTTTCCCCACAAAGGAAGTTAGACTAATAGGTTTGTAGCTTCTGATGCTATCCATTGAACTCACTTTGTGAACTGGGATTACATCAGCAAGTTTCCAACTTACAGGAAGTGTACCAGAGTGCAACAAGTTGTTAAAAAGTAGTGTTATAGTGGCTAAGATGTAATTACTACAATGAGATCAAAAACACCCTGGAGTAGTGTTGGGTGCTATGCCACTACCCATTAATTCATTGATACATAATTACTGCATTACTCTATACCCTGGACTATTGTTAGGTCTATGCCACTACCCATTAATTCACGGATACAAAATGACTGCATTATTCCACACCCGGGAGTATTGTTAGGTCCTATGCCACTACCCATTAATTCACTGATACAAAATTACTGCATTATTCTACACCATGGAGTATTGGCAGGTGCTATGCCACTACCCATTAATTCACTGATACAGAATTACTGCATTATTCCACACCCGGGAGTATTGTTAGGTCCTATGCCACTACCCATTAATTCACTGATACAAAATTACTGCATTATTCTACACCATGGAGTACTGGCAGGTGCTATGCCACTACCCATTAATTCACTGATACAAAATTACTGCATTATTCTACACCCTGGAGTATTGTTAGGTCCCATGCCACTACCCATTAATTCACTGATACAAAATTACTGCATTATTCTACACCCTGGAGTATTGTTAGGTCCTATGCCACTACCCATTAATTCACTGATACAAAAGTACTGCATTATTCTACACCCTGGAGTATTGTTAGGTCCTATGCCACTACCCATTAATTCACTGATACAAAATTACTGCATTATTCTACACCCTGGAGTATTGTTAGGTCCTATGCCACTACCCATTAATTCACTGATATAAAATTACTGCATTATTCTACACCCTGGAGTATTGTTAGGTCCTATGCCACTACCCATTAATTCACTGATACAAAATTACTGCATTATTCTACACCCTGGAGTATTGTTAGGTCCTATGCCACTACCCATTAATTCACTGATACAAAATTACTGCATTATTCTACACCCTGGAGTATTGTTAGGTCCTATGCCACTACCCATTAATTCACTGATACAAAATTACTGCATTATTCTACACCCTGGAGTATTGTTAGGTCCTATGCCACTACCCATTAATTCATTGATACAAAATTACTGCATTATTCTACACCCGGGAGTATTGGCAGGTGCTATGCCACTACCCATTAATTCACTGATACAAACTTACTGCATTATTCTATACCCGGGAGTATTGGCAGGTGCTATGCCACTACCCATTAATTAACTGATACAAAATTACTGCATTATTCTACACCCTGGAGTATTGTTAGGTCCTATGCCACTACCCATTAATTCATTGATACAAAATGACTGCATTATTCTACACCCGGGAGTATTGTTAGGTCCTATGCCACTACCCATTAATTCACTGATACAAAATTACTGCATTATTCTACACCCTGGAGTATTGTTAGGTCCTATGCCACTACCCATTAATTCACTGATACAAAATTACTGCATTATTCTACACCCTGGAGTATTGGCAGGTGCTATGCCACTACCCATTAATTCACTGATACAAAATTACTGCATTATTCTACACCCAGGAGTATTGTTAGGTCCTATGCCACTACCCATTAATTCACTGATACAAAATGACTGCATTATTCTACACCCGGAAGTATTGGCAGGTGCTATGCCGCTACCCATTAATTCACTGATACAAAATTACTGCATTATTCTACACCCTGGAGTATTGGCAGGTGCTATGCCACTACCCATTAATTCACTGATACAAAATTACTGCATTATTCTACACCCTGGAGTATTGGCAGGTGCTATGCCACTACTCATTAATTCACTGATACAAAATTACTGCATTATTCTGCACCCTGGAGTATTGGCAGGTGCTATGTCACTACCGATTAATTCACTGATACAAAATGACTGCATTATTCTCATACAATTTTCTACACATTTTGGCAACTTTGCTGCAGGTTTTACTGCAAAGACAATTCTAATTTATGATTGATTTTACTTTTCATTTTTTTCTGACAGATGAACATACTTGGTTTAGCTTATAACAGATTATTCTACCTCTTATTAGAGCTCAAGTTAAATTCTGGAAAGACCTTCAAGAAATAGGGTGGAGAAGAGTATATACCCCCATCATTAACTTTACTCAGTTCTCTGTTTTGAACTGCCATTTGCATTAGCACTACTAGTGTCACTCTCATAAAGGACTGTTACGTTAGAGGCCTGTAATCTGAAACTCCATCTTAATAGCTTACTGCTCTGTCCACTGGTTCTGTGTAACCGCTTTAAGGGACTATGATCTGTAACCACTGTGAACTTTCTATTATACATAGTTTAGCAGAACATGCTGTGAAGTGCGGCTGAATTGCTTGCAATGTCGTATTTCACTTCTACTGCCACCACCAATAAAGTGGAGTCTTTATAATAGCCACTGCATGGCACAGTAGAACTACATTCAGTGAGTCACTTGCAAAACACTGAGAATGGCAAAATGATCTGCTTCCAATACTGCCACCACCACTAGAACAACATTTTTATCATGATGCAAAAATTGTGACCTAGGTGTAGCTTCTTCTTAATGCACCAGTAGCTAAATACCCAACTCTTGTGTAATTATCAGGAATAATCGTATTCCAGTTAAAATGAGACTGCTGTCTTCAAACTTAGTAAATTTCCCTTCTGTTACCTGCAGTAATGTGCCTATATTATTGGGTATTTTAATTCAGAATGCACTAAGTTCCCTCTCCACCATGAGCTTAATGGAAACAAATTCTGCTGAGAAATATACTCCACAAACAGAATTGGACATAGTGCTGGGAATCTTCCTGGCCACTAATTCAATAACTTGCCTTTTGTGCTTTTTTTTTACTTATTTAACTCAGCCTCAGCCAGCTTATTCTCCCAGTTCTGTGCATCCCCTACTACAGAAAGCATTATATGCTTCACTTCTCTCTCACCCCAATTTGTCTTCCACCCTCACCTCCTCACCCCATTTGCATGACATACTGTTCTCCTCTTATAAAGCATATGTATCATTTACCAAATTATTTTTTTACCTTATTTTTGCCATCAGTGTATTCTTCCTCCCCTTAACATAAAGTTTAAACTTAAATTTCCCTATTAATGTTACAAATATAATAGTATTTCTGTACTGAATTATTTACTCCCATTAATCATAACCCCTAGTTCTTCTAACCATACCTAGGTCATCCTCTTAAACAATTACATTATACAAGCAAGCTAGCAAGTTCATAGGTTCATAGGTTAGTACTAAGCTAACTGCCCTTGTGGGACATTTTAAGCCTAGCCAATTATCCCTTGTGAGCCTCAAACCCTGCACCTTGTGTTTGTAAGGCAAACACTTTAACCATTAGGCCACCCGCCCAACCCTTGAAAGTGTTACAATAAAGTGGCAAAATTTTCAGCAAATCTGCCATGTAGAACTCATGACTGTACTGCCCTCAAACACTTATACTGGCTAAAAGCACCTTCACATTCACAGAGCTGGTAACAATATACAAACAACTCAATTCCCCAAATATATGGCCATATCTACAACATACTGTCCACTCACACTCCCTAAGCAGAACTCTTCCTTCTTCAGATAAATCACTTTTTTTCTCTATTCAAACCTAACAGCACACATGATAACAATCTGTACTCAAATTACATCTCAAAAAATGGAATTACATCTCATACCCAATAAGACAAATTAACTCTCTTAAAATATTTAAATCAGAAATATAAAAATACTTTGCAAACACGTGGCTGTGGACGTGCTTATCTCCTGGCTCACCATAAAAACACTTCTTGATATCTCAATCATTTCTTAGATTATGTAGATCTTCATAACCAAAACTACTTTCTAATTGCCTTCTTCCTAATCTTATTATGCTCCCTTTATTTGCTGTTTTCCTTTTATATTTTGACACCTATTTCCCTCTCCTGTTCTCCTTTCTCCAGTTTGCTTTGTTACCGTGACTACAGTGTATTTATCTTTTACCCTTCATTAAATGTACTATTTATATAATCATAAAATTCAATTTACTTTTTCTCTTCTTCTGCTTTAACTATGCCTATTTTTCCTGTAACCTTAAGAATAATTATTCATACATTATTATTTTCTACAATTGTTTTACCTGTTGCTGATCTTTATGTTCTCATTCATTTTATGCCAATGCACTTTATGACTTTTTATTGTTCTTTCATTACTTTTTATATTACGTATGTTACTATTATAACTTTACTAATATGTTGTATTGTAACTATTTTTAACTTTTTGTATTGGAACTTTTCTTCCAGGACCTCCACAGAAAAGGGACTTTATTGCTCACTTGGATTATCTCCATAAACAAAAGTAAAATAAATACAAATTCTACTTAACTTTGTTCTCCCTCTTATATAATGTTATACTTTTAAAGTTGAAAACATTTAACAAACTACCACAAGCCAAGCCTCCCCTCCCTTTAAACATAACTTCCCCCAGTCAACAAAAAAACTGCACCTATTAAAAGCAGATTGCATTAAATACTCTGCTCCCTCTTTTTCCCCTGACTATACGTAACACCCATATATCATGAAGATCCAAACCCATTCAATATTTCCCACCACATTCTTAGGCCTGTCTTGTACCACTTATCAGTTTTACAACTCAATCCTTCCTTTCTACTCCTCTCCTTTATAATTTCCAATCTAGTCTTCACACCCAACTTTCCATATTCCACTACATTCTACCACACTTTCTCAAACACAATGTTCCACCCTCTTCATCCTCTACATACCAACATATTTAATTATTTCCTCACGATCCACATTATAATCCTTTCTTCCACTAATCCTTTAGCAGGTTATCTGTACTGCATTTTTCCAGTATTACTAAATCCAACTCCCTCCCAACAAACATCACCAAATGTCTCATTAAAGTAACACCAACAACCTGCATACTGCTAACTCTTGGTGATACTGAAATAAACCCTAGTATACTTCACAACAGCTTCAGTTATGACTACTACAGCACAATCTCTATAACAAGTACCTTACAAAATGTCCATAGCTTCAGAATAAACCTGATCAAATGAATGCATCCTCACTCTCTCTTAAGACTGTTGCTATCACTTAATTACAGCTTAAAAACAACTTCCCAAATTTTCAGAACCTACTACCTTTCTGTAACTACTTCTATGACACCAGACCTGTTAACAGATCATAGGATGGAACACTGCTATTATATAAAGCCCATCTCAATCTTAAAATTACTGCTCAAGCTAATTTCTCTTCAGAATCCTATCCAAACTTGACACTATTAAAGTTATTCTCATTAAGAAACAAGCCACTCCTAGTCTTCCCTTATTTCTCCCCTCTTCCTCTCTTAGCAATTTCAAATCTCTCATTTTAAACATCATTTAAATCATCCCAACTATAAGAATGTTGTCATTCTTGAAGATTTCACTCTCGAGTTGCTAGGCCCACATTATAATGGCATGACTGATCTCCTTGCTGATCTTGACCTTATTCACCTAATTACTGAGCCAATTTGATCCAACCTAGATTTCAACACTTCCTCCATCTTTAATCTTCTACTTACCAACAGCCCATTATTTCCATCATAATGATTCATCCACCCACTTTCAGTGACTACTGTCCAATTGCTTACAAAATCAATAACAAGTCTCTTAAATCTCCTACCAAATTACTCTCATTTAGGCCACAATCTATTGTTAATATTAACAAACTAAAATTACATCTTTTATCCATGGACTGGTCTCCAATAATATCCTCTTAGGACCATGTCACTGGAGATGAAACCTGTCCCAAACCCTACAGAACATTTAAGATAAATTATTTCCATCATCTAAAATACTACTCAAACATGTCAAAGCTGAATGGGTGGCAAACAAACTTAAGCAACATCTAAACTTAAGAAGCAAATTATAATGCAAACGAAAACAAAACTCTACCTAAGTACTCTAGAACATTTTGGCACTTTATGTAATCTAGCCAAAGAAAGCCATTGACAGGTACAAAACTAACTATCTTAATCTAAACAGCTCTCCCCACTAGGGAAATCTAAACATTTCTATAATGCTGTAAATGTTTTAATGGGATGAAAAACTCCAGACAAAAATATGAGTTCCAATAGCCTTAAGGTGCTCTTAAGGTCAACTCTGAATTTCTATGTTCTTTGAAGACCTCAGCAGAGAGTACATACCCCTTCCACACTACATTCACCTATATTCCCCCAGGAGCTGATTACCTTAATCCTTGCTTCATTTTGTCCTGCAATGATTAACTTATTATTCCTCTGCTTCACAGCTGCAACCACTGTTTAACCAACAATACCATGCCTCATGTTAAGAAAGCAGATTTGATCAAACCACTACCAAAACCTGACATTGCCTCACAATTTCAGCAAATCTCCATTCTACCTACCCTTGGTAATATTCTAAAAAAAATAACCTACCTCCCAGAAATTGGTAAAATTCCTTGGTTCAAAGATTTCTTAAAAGACAATCTCCCGAGTCAAAACAGTTTAATCCACATCTGAAGGGCCCCACTACTTACAGATATACATCAAAACTCCATCCTTGCCCGTGCTTTTATCAGTTATCAACTACAGAATAAACATTCACTAATAACACTGATGATATAGTCACATTTAGACACAACCCCTCTCACTCTGGCAATCAAAAACAACTTGAGAAATACCTTTGCTCACTTACAAAAAGTTAAGTGAACACAAACTTCTGCTCAACCTCACAAAGACAAAAAGTATGTTCTTCAGTACTCAAACCTCCATACTCTGTAGATATCGAAAACAAAACCTTCATACTCTGTAGATATCAAAGACATTAGTAACACTCCATAAAGCATCAACATCCTTCAAATATCTTGAGTAGATCAACCCTTAACTTCCAAACTCACAAAGAAAAGAAAAAAAGGAAAGCTCATGTCCTGCTTTTGTGGGCAAGGAAAATTTCTCCTTAACCTCATAAGACTGGCTAGAGATGACACAAGCTTGAATATGGCCTACCAATTTTATCTGCAATCCACTAAATACATTTTCACCCTACAGACCACCACAAACAACATGTATTTCATCACAAACTCTCCTACTTACGAACACTTACTCTATAAAGCCAAATGGCTGCCATTTTTAAAGAGTGGATCTCTTACTTGGCTCACGTCTTTCAAAAGCCTTCATCTTATCCTTTTTTCTGTTTTCTAAATCTTCTAGTTTATCTATAAGCCAGGTATACTGAAGGAACTCAATTTAATGTCCTTCATTTAGTTGGTAAATGAGTTTTCTATATCCTTTACTTGTCCTAGTTTTATTATTAATGACTGCAAAATATCACTTTACTTGGTACAATTTTTTTAATCAAGTCTATTCTTATATGAAAATGGTCCATTTTTAATGTCAGATGCAAAATATCATTTTTGTTTCATTCTGTGATATAACTTATTTCATCTTCTAGAGAGATAGGAGGACTCATTTTGGCAACCTGAGATTTTAGTACAAATTTCCAGTAAAGAAAAAAATCTGTTGAGGCTACACACTCAAGTGTGCTAGGCTGTGTTACATATTTATTGCATTTTCCAGCTGTTTGTTGCAAAAAAAGAAAAAAAAATATCCTTGTTTCCCATCTTTCCTGACCTAGAGTAGTTCAAATACAGGCTTTGCTGTATTCTGGACTTTTGGAAAGTTCCTGTGTTGCCCATTTCCTTTCTTGGATAAAGGGAGGCTTCTTTGTTCACCAGTGGTAGTGGGGAGCTCAGAGCAGCCTATCTATCCATGGAGGAGTGTTCCCAGCACAAGAATCTGGTAGTCTATTGGCTGTTTTGGGCCAATTTCTAGCTCTTTCAAGTCGCCCCTGTAAAAAACCCGCTTTAGCGCGGCTTTGCGTGATTTTGCACATAGCGCAGCATCGGGCATCGCCGCTTAATTGGGTTTAAACCATTCTCAGCTCCACAAAGTCTGCTCTTCACCTTTTCCCTTAGAACTGATCTAGTTCTCATAATAAACACCCTATTCCTACTCTAAAGCCTGGCACTTGCTCACTAAAGCAATTATATAAGTCAGCACTAAAAAATTAAAAGCACTACACCCTCACAAACTCCCCTTGAGTACCTTGTTCCCCATTGTCCCTTTTTTCAATTATAAAGGAATTCCCAATACTTTTCTAGCATGTCCAAAGGTCAGTTGTCAATCTCCTCTCCGGTCCAGCTGGTGAATCTGGGAATCTTGAGGCAATGTTACAACTGCCTCATATACACAGACAACCCTCTCCTCCTCCCAACAAATTCCAACACATGTGAGAGATGCAACCATATAGCCAAACTGGAGGCTAAGCTCTCTCAACTCAGTACTGGTGTAACCAGTCAGGAGGAGAAGGAAACCACACTCACTACAATTCCAGTCTCACATAGACCTACCACGAGAGCAAACCAAACACATAAACACACAAAAACATACTCGGAGGCTCTAAATAAAAATCTGCCTAGGCAACAGAGACCTCCAAAGCAGACACCCAAGCAACCGCTACCCCAAAACAAAACACGTGCAACACATAGCTCACAAAGCCAGTGTGCCAAACAATCACATCCCTTAAGGCTAAACAACACACCTGATACACTTGTAATAGGTGACTCTATCGTCAGGCACACTGACATCCCGCTCACCAGGCTGAACAAGGAGAAGGTCATGGTGAGCTGCCTGTCGGGTGCTAGGATCCGCCACATAACACAAGCACTCAGGTCACTCCAAGGCAAGTACAAATATGACTCAGTCATTGTCCATGCTGGTGTGAATGACCTGAGACGTACCTCCCTGGACTACATGAAAAGAAACATAGAGGAGCTCTCTGAGCATGTAACCCAGGCCGGTATGACCCTGACCTTGAGTAGCATCTTACGCTCACCAAGAATGATGCCACAATATGAAGACAAGATGATCAATTTCAACAATTGGCTTAAGTATTGGTGTCATTCAAAGGGGATCCAATGCCTGTCAGCCTGAGATGACATGCTCGACAAGCCACGATGCCTCGCTAGGGACGGCCTGCACCTGTCACCCCTGGGCTTTCGGATATTGGCAAAGGCTCTTGCCACCCCCACAGTGCCTTTTTTAGGCAAGGCTCAAAAGACAAACCCACCTCCACAGGTATCACAAAGGATAAGAAATTAAGAGTAATGCTACTCAACGCCAGAAGTCTAAACCTCAAGATGCATGCACTCAAAACTCTCCTTAGCATGGAGAACATCGATATCTGTGCAGTAACAGAAACCTGTTTCAAGGCTCCCGAGAGCACCCCAGCACTACCAGGTTATACCTCATACCATGCTTTTCGGCCCCAAAACTTGGACCGAACCACAAAAGGAGGGGGAGTATCATTATTAGTCAAAGATACCCACACCTCCAGGTTGGTGGCACAGCACGAAGCATCAGAGACTATCCATGTGCAACTAACAGTGGGTAAAACTGCCTTCCAGTTTATAGCCTGCTACAGACCACCCTCACAAACCCAGGAACCCCACACGGCCTTCCTGAGAACACTGGAAAATACGAAGGTCTCTCCAAACACCATTATACTGGGTGACTTCAACTACCCAAACATAGACTGGGAGCATTACTCTAGCTCCAACACCCTAGCTCAAAGGTTCCTAGAATTTATAAACTCAAATGTTATGGAACAGCTTGTTACCACTCCCACAAGAGGGGAAAACATACTGGACCTGATCATCGCCAACATGGGGACTCTATGCTCCAGACCAGAAGTGTATCCCTCACTGGTAAGATCAGACCATAAACTAATCTCACTAGATATTCACATCCCAACCCCAGCCCCTGCCCAGAAAACCAAAGTGAAAAACTTATCTAAAGCAAATTTCATACTCCTCAAAACTGAGGTGCAATCCTTCAAAGCCCCCGGGCCTGTGGAAAATACGGCCCAGACCGCAGAATCCTTTATAAACACATTCTATGAACACCTTCAGGAATGCATGGATCATGCAATCCCAAACAAAACCAAGACCCAATCCTCCAAAGGCAGGCGTCCTGTCTGGTGGACCCCAGCCATAAACAAACTATACAATAGAAGGAGGAAGCTACTACATGATAGAGCAAAATCCAAAAAAGGGAAGGCATCTCTGATCAGTATTAGCAAAAAACTACGGGCACTCATAAAATCGTCTAAGGCCAGCTTCGAGAGAAAAATTGCACAGGACACTAAGGATAATCACAAGGCTTTCTTTAGTTATGTTAGAAACCTGGGTGGGAATTCCCAGATATGCTCAGAATTAGTCCAAAATTACAAAAAATACTCCAAACCCACAGACATTGCCAACATCGTAGCTGACAGGTTCAGCGCAAACTTCTCCCCCCCTTCCCCACCAAAAGGGCAAATAACTATCCCAGCAGAGTGCTACCCCCCTGACATCTCAGATGCTCAGGTAAGAGCCGCCCTCTCCAAAGCAAAAAACACAGCATCAATGGGACCAGACGGTGTCCCGGGCTGCATCCTACATGAACTCCAAGAAGAACTAAACCCAAACATAAAACTTCTGTTCAATCTCAGCCTTACTACAGGATATGTACCCAAAGAGTGGCGTACAGCAACAGTGGTCCCTCTCCACAAAGGTGGTGCCTCAAAGGATCCTGACAAGCTTGGTCTGTAAAGGTATGGAAAGGATCATCATGGACCTCATAAATAAAGATACTGGGGACCTACAGACACTGGATCCTACCCAGTTCGGCTTTGTTAAGGGCAGATCCTGCCTCTTAAACCTGGTCAATTTCTTTGAAACAGTCACCAAGGCCATTGACGAGGGGAAGGTGGTCCTCACAGCCTACCTGGGCCTCGCAAAAGCCTTCGATACAATACCCCACTCTGACAATATAGATAAGCTCACCAGCTTAAATATAAACCTCTATGTCACTAGATGGGTTGCAAACTGGCTCAAGGACAGAACCCACATGGTTAGAATTGCTGGAGCCATGTCAGACTCCAAACCAGTTACAAATGGCGTCCCACAAGGCTCAGTCCTGGGACCTCTCTTGTTTGGTATATATTTCTCGGAGATACAGGCCAACACAGAAGGACTGTGGCTGACCAAGTTCACAGATGACTGCAAACTGGGCGCCATAATCAACTCTCCAGCCGACACAAGCATTCTACAAAAGGGCCTCATAGAAACAGACAACTGGTGCCAGAGCCATGGCCTCAAGCTAAACGCCAAAAAGTGTATAGTCATCCCCTTCAGCAAAAACAAAGTGCCCACAAATTACCACATAGATGGTAATCCATTAAGTACGGAAGAAGTAATTAGGGACCTGAGGACCCAAGTTGATAGCAATCTCTCATTCGACAACCACGTGGACAAAGTGGTTAGAAAATCATTTTATATAACCCACCTAATCATGAAGGGATTCACATCTAGATCAGGGGAGGTCATCGTGCCTCTTTACTCATCCCTCATCAGGCCCATAATTGAGTACAATGCCCCTTTTGGGAAGTACCTTACCAGACACCTGCAGCAACTGGAAAGACCCCAAAAGTACCTCACCAAGAGGATCAAAGGGCTCAAACAGATGCCATATGCTGCTCGGTTAAAGAAACTCTAGCTCTACTCAGTGGCATACCGCCTACTCAGAGGCGATCTGTGCCTGATGTATAAAGCCATGTCCAACCCGGAATTAATGGACATGCTGCTCCTCAGAAAATCTAAATCCCATCGAGCTACGCGCTCGAGAGACTTGAAGCTCAGCACTGAAATAAATAGGACATACTGGCGGGACAGATTCATAACCCAGAAACTCCCTTCACTCTGGAATAAAATCCCAGTCCAGGTTAGGCAGAGTCCCTCATTGACTCTCTTCAAGAGGAATCTTGATGAGTGGATGGGAGATCGTAGATTTACTACGGGTATCACTTCTGTGTCACTGTGGGCGAAAGCCAAACACACTCTGGCTAGTCTTGTAAATGCCCTAGGGCAGATAGCCTAGTATGAACCTATGAACCTATAATTTGTATTCTAGGTTATTCAATTTGGATTTGAAAGGCTTCTATTCCTGTTTCAGAGAATATTAGCACCATGGGTTTGCTCATATTGAAGAATTTTCCTGCCAGATAACAAAACTCCAGCAGATCTGTAGTTCAGTTCTGCTACGCATCAGTCATTATGAATCAGACATATTACAATATTCTTAGAAATCCCTGAAGGTCTAAGGTTCACATGAAGAATGCCTACAACTCTTTAGGTTGTCTTAACTGGAGGATGTGATTGGGGAAGATATCACAAAGCATCAAATTTAAGAAAAAGCTTTCTTTCCTGAGAACAGTGTAAACCTCTCTGAGTAGTTAAAATACTGACTTGAAAATAAACAGTGAAAGTAATAGTAAACATGGTCCTTCAACTCAGCAAATATTCTACCTTGACTCCCCCTCAGGCAAACATTTAAGTGAGAAGAGATGTTTGGGAGTTGGATGGATATTCTCTATAGTGACCGCATGAACAGCCACTCCCATCTACAGAATTTAGAAGGTAAGTAGGAATGCAGATTATTTATTTATTTACTGACATTTAGCAACTGGGAAAGTCCAACTGGGTCAAAAACCCGTTTTCAGTGGAGGCCTGAGGAGAAAAGCTCCAAATTACATATAACACAGTAGAATACTACATACATATAAAAGTAGACATATGCAGACTTACATATTTTTACAATTAGTACATGAATTACAATGGCCGTACAGAAATAGCATTTACAGCAAGGGTTAGGATCTGCTTAACAAAATATAAACACGAGACATATATACAGATGTAGTGGTGTAATAAACATTTGAAAGTAACTGACGAAGGTGAAGGTGGTTATAATGAAGGAACTTTAATAGTAGTAGTGAGATGGAGGGTTAGAGGAGACTGTAAGCGTGAGATGTTGGCTGGATGAGAGATGAGTTACGGAGTAAGTCAGTAGGAAAAGTAGGAGAAATGGAAGTAAGAGAGAGTATTAAGATGAGAAGTAGTGGGAGGTAGCAGGAGGTAAGAATTAAGTAGGAGGTAGTTGGAGTTGAGTGAGTAGTGAGAAAACGGGTAATAGTTGGATGGTGGAATAAATGTTTTGGGATAAAGGTGACTGTGAGAGGTTGATAGGGTGAGGTGTGGGTTATATATTTGTTTTAGAGCATAGCCAGGTGTGTGAGTTAAGAAGATGGGTTTTTAGTGTAGTCTTGAATGTCTTGGAATAATCTATACTTGTAATTTGTTCTCGCAAAGTGTTCCATAGTTTAGCTATAGCATAAGAATACACAGGCCGGCTCTTCTATTAGTTTTGTGTAAGGTTATTTGTTGGTTTTCAAATGAATGGAGAGTCCTGGTAGAAATGTAGATGTGCAGAATAGATTTTAGGGCGGGACATGAATCTGATTTGCAAATTATTTTATGTGCAATAAATAGTTACAGACAATCAAGATGGTGTGGGAATTCAAGCCAGTTTAGCTCAGTAACAGCTTTGCAGTGGTGGTATGACAAGCCTGTGGCAAATTTGATCTTGCAATAGCAGAAGTTTATTTTTTAGGGACAAGTGCAGACTGGTGAAAATAGCTCCGTATAGCAGAGCGGGGATCAAATAGGTACTGACTAGCACTCTTTTGTTAGGATCCATGATGTTTTTGTGTCTGTAGACTGTCCCAAGTTTGAAGTGTTTTTTTTTTTTTTTTTTTTAATAGCGTTGTGTATGTGTTGTTCAAATGTGAGTTTATTATCTATGGTGATACCTAGTCGCTCAGCTTGTGTTACACCTTCAATCTCTGTTCTGTTTTGGGAGTAAATTTTAAAATGAGATGAAAATGTTTGGGGAGTAAAAGTAGAAGTTTTGTTTTGTTGTGGTTAAGCAGTAGTTGTGCTTCATTAACCAGGATTCTATTGAGGTAAAGGAATTTTGTATTTTTTGCAGAAGTCTGATGTATTGTTAGATGAGGTGATGATGGTGGAAGCAGCATACGGAATTAATGTACTTTGTAGGGAGGTGGTGTATAGGTTATTAATGAAAATGTTGAACAGGAGGGGTCCAAGTATGGAACCTTGTGGGACTCCTGTTTTGTTAGTCTGGTATTGTGATGGGTAACCTTGCCATTTAACACACTGTCATCTACTGGTTAGACAGCTGTTAAATCATTGTTGGGAGGGTTGTGAACATCCTAGTGAAGAAAGCTGCGGAAGAAGTTTGTCATGTGATATCACGTTGAAGGCCTTTGACAGATCTAGTAGTATTATGGAGGTTAACTGTCTTGAGTTCCTAGCTTTGCTTACTATATTAGGGAAGGAGACAAGGGCAGTTATTGACTGCAGATTACTAGGCATCTCTTAGGTATCCCATATATGCTCCACAGACACAGACAGGTAGACAGACACATACACACACACACACACACACACACACACGCAGACAGACACAGGCAGGCAGGCAGACACACACACACACACACACGCACACACACGCACACACACACACACACACACACACACACACACACACACACACACACACACACACACACACACACACACAGACAGACACACACACACGCACACACACACATATATATTAATGGGCAGCTTAGAGTCACCCAACCACTTATCTCATATCTTTGGGATGGTGATAAGAAACCCAACCATCTGAAAAAAACTACACTAACACAGGGAGGATATACAGAGTCTATGCTGCTTACTGATAGAGTTTACATAATCCTCACATAAACAGTTACAGAAAGATTTCTGCTAATCCTAAACCACACTCTACTAAGACATAACATAACTACAAGAAATAACCTCAGAATGTAATAGAGCCCCTTGTGAAACAGGTAGTGTCTGAGCAATCATATAAGGAGTTAATTTTAGTCATATGCCATATATGTAAGTGCTTGGAGAAAGCTTTCATAATAATAAATAATCACAAGTATTAAATGAACCACAATACCGAATGCCCACAAAATCACAACAAAAATATATAAGAAAAATGTGAAAGAAGTACAAAATTCTCAAAACAAGAAATAATAATATAAGAAATTCTGTGATAACAGATTATTATTATTGTTTATAAACATGTGCTCACTGTAAATCAAATATTACCTCTAGGAAGAGGTGCATTTTCAAAGCAAATGTAAACAGATAATAATTATTGTAAGTACTAAAAATAAAAGCTACAACAACCATTTTCTCTGTACCTCTATACAGAAAAATGAAACTTAAACAGTTATATATTTAGCTGCAGATTCTAGCCTCACGCACACAACAGTAATGTCTCCAAAACAAAATAAATAAAAAAATAAGTACAAGTAAAAAAAAAAAAAATCAAAACTATATTAGGAGTGTGTACAAATGCCCTAACATAAACAGCTGGATGCACACACACTTAGAACCATCTTAAAATACACAGTGACAGCAACAGCAAGAACTCTCATGTACTGTGTAAGTATCACCATGGAAACCGATGGACAAATGCACACTAGTTCCAGAACTCTCATGTACTATGCAAGTATCACCATGGACACCGATGGACACATGCGCAGTACTTCTACTACAAGTGTTCCAGAACTCTCATGTACAGTGTACGTATCACCATGGACACATATATAAGCACTTCTACTACAAGTGTTCCAGAACTCTCATCTATTGTGTAAGTTTCACCATGGACATCGATGGACATATACATAGCACTTCTATTACGAGTGTCCCAAAACTCGTATGTACTGTGTAAGTATCACCATGGACACAGATGGACATATGTACAGCACTTCTACTATGAGTGTTCCAGACATCACAGCTGGATGGTATGGAGTATTTTTTATCATATAATGATTGGCTATTAAATTCAAAAACATGTACGCTGATTGCTCAGCCCAACTAGCGTATCCATTGTCTGGCTGCTAAAGTATCACTGAGTGGCCAAAATTTTTTTTTTAATTGTTATGTGGCAGACACACATTAGTCTGAAGGAAAGAAAAACTGAAATATGTGTCATTATTTAGTGACATTGTTCCTCATAAAATTTATGGTTTTCCAACAAATCACTGGGGAATGAAGTCACTAAATAATGACATGCATTTCAGTTTCAGACTTTCTTTCCTTCAGACAATGCAAATCTTTCTAAGTTTATAAGAACAACATTACCTGTCCCCTCCTTTATTTAATCCAGATTTCTTAACATAAGAGGTGGACAGGTACTTATGAGAGTCGAGAAAATAAAAGAAAAATCAGGTATGTTCTGCAAAACTAAAGAAGCATACCTGATTTTCCTTGTATTTTCCCCATCTTTCGTACCTCTGAACTGTCAAGGGATTACAGCTTTTTTCTTTTCTGGGAAAAAAAAAAAACAAATAAGCAACGGAGATCTACCTCTCTCCATTGCGTGCTTTTCAAAGCACTGATGTACTGTGTAAACGTGGGAATGGAAGTCCCATATGTATGCGCAGTAGTACATCAACAAATCAGTGGAATCGGGAAACAAAAAGGTAGAACACCATGGTGCCATTATACAAAGACATTACTTAAGAAAACTAAATAATCTATTACAAATGTGTTATTACTAGTCCTACTTCTTCCCTTTCCTCCTCTCCTTCTAGACTTCCCTGCTCATCCTCCAAGGCTATTTCAAAGTCTCTCTTTACTTCACTGTTTATCTTTATTCATTTTTCCTCCTCCCATTTGCATGCCACTCATGTGATCAAATGTTATTCAAATTTTTTATTGGTTTCTATGTAACATATACTTACCATCAATTTCTGTATTTTCACTGTTTATTCACCTTATATATTCTTGGCAATTATATAATATTATTTTTCATTTCCTGTCAAAATATTTTATTCATTATATTTTCTTATTGTGAGATATATGTCATCTGTAATTCACTGTATGGAGCGTTTCTCCCCTGGCCTCTGTTGAAGATGGTCCTTTGGCCCAGTCGGACTTTCCCAGTAAACAAATGTAAAATTAATTAATTAAATAAATAATGTCATTGTATAATAGCATTCATCCTCATGACCAAACCACACCAGCCAGCATTAGCCACACCCAGCTGTGGGTTATTACTATAATAATACTGTTGAAAAATTGCCATCAACCATGAGGCTCACCATATCAGCCTTGGGTAAATCTTACATTACTCTTCTTCAACTGGGAAAGAGATGAAGTAGAACAAAGTGTGTGTGTCTGTGTGTGTGCGTGCTCGCGCGCGCGCGTTGGGGTGATGACTAGTGCATTTTTATTTTAAATTTGATGTTCTTGTGTGCACTGTCTGTTATACAGGTATTAGAGTCTCAGTATCTGCACATTGTAAAGAACCTATTTGTTATAACCTATCTTCCTCCAAACGAGAAAACTAAAGTTGTGTTAAAAGAAGAGCAAAAGTACAATGTGTACCCAAGGGCCAGGCATCCAATAAAATATGTACAGGGATTCAGAGAAGCCACAGTGTCGCAAAGACAGTAGGCCCTTCAAGTCTTCAGCAAAATATTCTGGGGGGAAAAACGCTAAGTTCAACTGCAGTTTCTAAAAGAAACAGGTCTATAGATACAACAGTGCATTCTGGAAGGGCATGCCAGTCCCCTGAGAAGTGAAGGAGTCTCGAAGTTGTTGGTAATATGGAGCACAATTAAGATAAAACAGCTGACACTGCAAAAGGTGGGTGGAAAACCATCAATAATTCAACACTTAATAAGTATATACTTGAATCCTTTGATATTGATTCAGCTAATAAATCTGCAAGAAAGACCCAAGGAAGGAAATGTACATAAATAAATTAAAAAAAATTATATTCTATCTTCTTCTTCTACACCGCGTGCTGCTGAAGTAGCGTGCTCACCTAGGTAGTAACTTTGTATCAGTCTGTCTTCCAACAACTGCAAAGGCTATTCCCTGCCATATCCCACGCGCTAATCGCTAGTGTAATAAAGCACAGGAACAAGAGCATATTGTGCTCACTGGAATCTGAAATACAAATACCTTAAGTCAAAACAAATCCTACAACTGCAAAGGCTATTCCCTGCCATATCCCCTGCGCTAATCGCTAGTGTAATAAAGCACAGGAACAAGAGCATCTTGTGCTCACTGGAATCTGAAATACAAATACCTTAAGTCAAAACAAATCCTACAACTGCAAAGGCTATTCCCTGCCATATCCCTTGCGCTAATCACTAGTGTAATAAAGCACAGGAACAAGAGCATCTTGTGCTCACTGGAATCTGAAATACAAATACCTTAAGTCAAAACAAATCCTACAACTGCAAAGGCTATTCCCTGCCATATCCCTCGCGCTAATCGCTAGTGTAATAAAGCACAGGAACAAGAGCATCTTGTGCTCACTGGAATCTGAAATACAAATACCTTAAGTCAAAACAAATCCTACAACTGCAAAGGCTATTCCCTGCCATATCCCTTGCGCTAATCGCTAGTGTAATAAAGCACAGGAACAAGAGCATCTTGCTCTCACTGAAATTTGCAATACAAATACCTTTACTCAAAACTAATGTTAACATTCTACAGTCTTTACAGTATGTATCTTAGATAAACTAAACTGCTGTAAGCAGGCACGCTGCTAAGGACATCTGTAAATAGATACTTCTACCTCACTCTAACCGGATTTTTTCCCCTCTCCCATATTTTCCTTAACTTTTAACCCTTATCTCTGCACTTTCTCTTTATTATTAGTGCACCGTAGCAACCTACTAAGAGACTTTAACTTAACAGACAAGTTTTGTCTCTCTAGTTTGTAGTCCAGTTAATCCTAGGACCTCTCTGACTGCATTTTCACTCTATTTAGTCTAGTGTTGTTTCTCTCTTCTGTCCTGGCTTTTGTGCACAATGAAGTTTCCCTGCTTCTGGTATCATGGATGTGCAAACCTTTTACTTTTTTTCTGTTCAACTCATTGGGAACTAGACTACACTTAATTTGTTTTGCCCTACATTATACCATACTTAATTTCCTTGTTGAAAGTTGCACTGATTGTTCTTTTGCTCCTCTTGAGGACTTAAGGACTGGCTCAACCTGCTCCGTTCACCCTCGCTATGCTTGGGCTCACCCAACTCCCCAACCCTAGCCCCATTCTTGCCCCACTCCACTTACTCTACACTTACTCTCTATCTCCTCTAACCACACCCTCCTGCAACTCATTATTTCCTCTTGCATCCTATCTTCGTCATATGAGGAACACCTACATATTGGCTTAACCCTGCCACCCTACTCTCTACTCTTTTATTTTCTTCCTTTCACTTCTTTCTTCATTTGTTCTCTATTTTTATTATTAAATACCTTTCCCATCTCTGTTACACAACCCCTCAAGCAAAAGTCACCTATTTTGTTCATTTACACAAAATAACTTTGTTCCTAATTCCATCTCTGCTTCTTGTTCTCTCTATCACTACCTCCTACCATCACTCCCTAGCTTTCACAAATCCTCCCCTTACACTTACCTACTCTCAAGCTCATCTCTCAATGGCTCATACATGCTTATTGCCTCTGCTTTATTTTACCACAATGATATCTACCTACTTAAGATAAAACTTTTCCCTCCAACCTCACTATCTCCCAAAATAAAGTCAAAATATCTCTTTCCAAATGAACAAAAACTCATCATTCCAAACGTATTACTCTCTGGAGATGTACAGCCCAATCCAGGTCCAGCTTTCAACCCCCCCTAGTCCTACCCAAGCTACCCTCACCCCCTCCCCTCCACAGTTTAGCTTGCAAACCTATAACGCCACAACTACCAAAAACCTTACCATACTGACTCTCAACATACAAAGTATCCTAAACAAAGTTACTCTACTGCACTCCTGGTTATCTCGCCACTCCCCTGACATTCTCACTATTTCTGAAACCTGGCTTAATCCCCATATATCAGACAATGAAATCGTACCTACACCAGGGTATGGGACGGCACATTTCTACTGTCTGCTGAAGGTACCCAAGGATTTAGTGAATCCCTGTGGTCGTCCTATAGTCTTTGGTAGAGACTATTTTTTATGCAAAATGGGCCAATTTTTACATTCGTATCCATTACCAAGAGTATGCCTTTTACCATCATACATAAAAGATGTTTTTTTGATTTTTTAGAAAAAAATTGTCACATCCAGTGGACACATGATATGTACTGGGTCACATCTGAAGTTAAGAGTTTATACGCGAGTATTCACCATGAAGCCTTGATGTTTTTTTCTTGGGGAGAAGTCCAGTAAAGAAATATGTCATGGAACATTTTTTTTGAGTATGATGGACTTTTATATCACCAAAAACAGGGAACAGCAATGGGGCAGCATTTGCCCCAGGTATGCAAATTTAAGTATGGGCTTATTTGAGGTGGATTGCTTATATAAACTGGAACAAATGTAGGGTAAGGTTTTTGGTTGAATGCAGGAATGGGAGATGTACAGGTGAAGAGAGGTGGATGCAAGATGTCTACATGTAACAAGGGAGAAAAATATACTTTGTTAACACATAGTACTATTGGGGTTATCTTTAAGAGATTTTTCTAAATGAGTGAGTCAAATGCCCATGGTATCATATAGAAAAGGAAGCAGTATTAAAGATTTTTTAGCTCGTGAAAAATTTACTACCCCCTCTATTGTTATTTCAGGGACTATGACAGATTATGGAACTCTGCCCTGTGGGAAATGTAAATCTTGTAAGTACACAGTAAAGAGCTTTTCAAAAATTAATGATTTTGGTTTCAAGGCACAAGGTCAATGTGGGTGTGATACAAAAGGCATTGTATATGTCCCAAAATGCCCCTGTAATAAATTCTATGTGGGGGAGAGTAAAAGACCCTTTAAAGTTAGGTTGTTAGAACATGCAATATACATTATTAATAGTAAAAAGGAAAGCTCCATAGCTAAAGATTTCAACAAGTTTCATGGGGGGGGGATAGTGTTGGAAAAGGTGGATGTTGGCCAATATGATAATGTGTCTATAAAGAATAAATTATTATTTAAGGAATCTGTACATATTTTAAAATTTAATACTTTAGCCCCTAAGGGGTTAAATTTAGAGTGTATTTGGAGATTTTTTATTTGACTGTTTAATTAAGTGTTAATTGTTTTAATTGTATGTGTATATAAGGCAGGTGATTTTGGTAACATTTTACTGCTTGAAGGCTTTCCGCTGAGACGTTAGAGAATATTAAAGTGTTTCTGGTTACTGGCTGGTCATTGTTACTTTTATTTTACTTTTGTGCCGGTTGGTGAGACGTACAGCAGTGAAATCTTACCCCCTGGTTACAACATCATACAACAAGACAGACTCACTAAAACAGGGGGTGCAGTAGCTATACTGTACTCACAACTCACCCTCTACCCTCTAACTTTAACACCACCACATTTCCACCCAGCAGAAGTCCTCATAGTTAACTGCTAATTAAATAATCACAAAAAGATAGCCATTGCCACCATCTATCTACCACCTGGAAATAACAGCCCTATCATTAAAAACTTTCTCTCCTGGATCTCTCAAACGGTCTCACATGAAGCTATCACACTAGGTGATGTAAACTAATCACTATCCCCACTCACCTAAATAAGCACACTAATACCAGCACTACTCTCGACTGGGTCCTCACCTCCCACCTCCACCTCTACCACAATCCCTCCACACTCTCTGGCTCCCCTAAGTAACAACCTTCCCACCTCTGTCATAAGACACTCCCCCTTTTGCCCAAAACCCATCAATACAAAGACTGTCATAAACTTTCCAAGATCCATCTTGACACCTTTAATAATATACTCTTGTCAATAAACTGGCCTTTCCTCCATTACCTCTGCTTAGAAGAAGCCATCCTAAAATTTAATAGAATCTTTCTTAACATCCTAAATTCTCTTGCCCCATCAGGAAAATTAGAATTAAATCCAATTTTGGATTACTCAAAACACTCACTCCCTTACGCTCAAAAGGGATACCGCCTGGAAAAACTGGCAAAAAAACAAATCCCCATCCAATTATCAGTACTACAGGGAGCTACATAACCTAAGGAAAAAAACAAGTCAAACTGAACAAAAAAAATGTTCATCTAAAACCAAAAATGAACCCACAATCTAACCTCAAACGTTTCTGGAATTCTATTAACAAGCTACTACAACCAGGCGAACCCTCTGCACCAAATCCCTCTTGGACACTGCTAAACTTCTAAACTTGTTTTTTATCGACTCCATTCAGAAATTAATTAAACGAGACACTAATACCAACCCCTCTGTTTCTTCCCACTTATCCTCCCACAAAACTTCCTCCTCTCTTAAACCTGTGCTCACTGCTTATATCAGATTTTTCCTTAGTAAACTCAAGACATGCTCCCCCTCCATTGCACATCCTATATCCAAACTAATTAATCAATCCATCCAGGAGTACATAGTTCCAGATATCCGGAAGGGATAAGGGAGGAAACTCCACAGATTCCTCTAATTTCAGACCATCACTATTCTATTTCCCATATCAGATTCTAGAACAATGCATTCACAAACAGCCTCCTTGCTTATCTTTTACAAGAAAATCTCCTCACCCAAACCAAACACGCCTCTCACCTTAACCACAGTACATCCACCACACTAATATCTTTTACTCAGACTATCTCTAGATCTAGGGACAATAAACTAGTGCATTTCTTTTCCTTGATCTCTCAAAGGCATTAGGTACTGTCTCCCATAACCTTCTCCTGTCCAAACTCTCTCCTCTTAATCTCTCCAACTCTGCTCTTTTTTGGTTCTCTAGCTACTTCTCCAACTGACTCCAATCTGTTAGATGGCAGTCTGCAACCTCTCCTTTCCTCCCAGTTCAAACTGGGGTTCCCCAAGGTTCCATCCTTGGATCCCAACTATTCAAAATTTTCACAAACAACCTCTATCTCTCCTGTCCATACTCCACTCTAATTCAATATGCCGATGACACAACTATAACTTCCACCTCCGACAATCTCCCCAACCTTCTTACCCATATCCGAGAATCTCTATACTCAGTAAAAAAATGACTAACTCAACCCAAAGAAAACTAAACTCCTCCTCTTCCTCCCTAATTCTCAACACCTCAAATTCACCTTTACTGTCTCATCCCTTAACAACACTACTATCATGGTTGAACCCCACACTAAGCTACTAGGGGACATTATTGACGACCAACTAAATTCGATCTTCACATCCAAAACTGCATAAAGAAGACTCACCAAAAACTTGGCTTTCTCTACAGAAACAAAGAATTTCTCACAAATCAATCCAAACGCTCTCTAGCACAAGCATATTTACTGCCCACCCATTTTTATGCACTCCAGTCCTCACTCACCTTCAAACAAATCTTCTAACAAAACTTGAAATCACTTATAATAAAACTGCTCGACTTGCCACTAAGCAACCCTACGTCTCACACCACAATCTATCTCTAAAAAGCCTACAGTGGGAAGAATTGCTCAATCAACTATTACTGCTTGAACTTCACCTGACTCACTTAACCACTTTCTTGCCCTGATCTCTCAGCTCTCATCTCTCCTTACACACCAAACCATACACTTCGTAGCTCAGAACAACACCTCCTACATGTCCACAAACCCAACAAAAACACTGGCAAACTTCTCTATAATCACCCTGACACCAATGCATGGAATAAGCTGCCCCATCCTTAAAACTGATCACTAATTCAAAATGTTTCAAAAAAACATTAAAAGACCATCTATTTAACTCCTGCACAGACCTTAATCAATGCACGTCTCGCCTACCCTTTTTTCCATCCTATTATTCTACTGTCCACCTTTTCCCTTATTTCCCCTTTTGTTCCCTAAAACAGGCTACACTATATAACCTCTGTTCATAAACTATTGTTGTAACCTACTCCTGAATCTACTTGTGTCTCAAATCTGTATGATACATACTATGACAATGTAAAAGACGGCACTGTATCGTGAATACTGCCCTATTGCATTATATTTTATCACTGTGACTATCCTAAGAAAATACCTGTATACTGTAACACTGTTTGTTATTACCATTATACTTATTAGGACTGTATAATGTAACACTGTTTATTACCTTTATACTTATTATGACTGTATCCTGTAACACTGTTATTACCATTATACTTATTATAACTGTATCCTGTAAACCTGTTTGTTATGCCATTATACTTACTATAACTGTATCCTGTAACACTGTTTGTTATTGCCATTATACTTAATATAACTGTATCCTGTAACACCGTTATTGCCATTATACTTATTATAACTTTATCCTGTAACACTGTTTGTTATTGCCATTATACTTATTACAACTGTGTACTGGAACACTGTTTGTTATTGCCATTATACTTATTATGAATGTATACTGTAACACTGTTATTACCATTATACTTATTTTGACTGTATCCTGTAACACTGTTTATTATTACCATTATACTTACTACAACTGTATACTGTAACACTGTTTATTACCATTATACTTATTATGACTGTATATCGTAACACTGTTTGTTATTACCATTATACTTATAGGGTCATAGGAAGGTAATAGGCTATTGGCCATAGGGCTTATATAAGCCTAGCCAAAAGGTACCCTGGCTTTCGCCACCCAAGAAAATTATTTTCCTGTGCCACTGTGGAGCAGAGACACAGAAGTGATCCCCGGGGTGAATTTCCTATCTCCCATCCAATCATCATGATTGTTCTTGAAGAATGCTAATGAGGAGCTTTGTTTGATATAGATAGGTAGTTTGCTCCAGAGTATGGGAAGTCTCTGGGACAAGAATCTATCCCTCCAGCATGTTCTGTTTATTGTGGTGACAAGGTTTAGTGTAGTTCAGAGGGATTGGGATTTAAATAAGTGGAACATGTCCAAAAGCTCTGGGTTTGACATTGCTTTGTGTATTAGGCAAAGATCGCCTCTGAATAGGTGATGTGCGATGGAGTAAAGCTGCAGTTTTTTGAGACAGTCTGCGTAGGGCATCTGAGGCCGGTAATCCTCTTTGTGAGGTATTTCTGCAGCCTTTCCAGTTGTTGTAGATGTCTTGTGAGGTACATACCAAAAGGGCATTGTACTCTATAATGGGTCTAATGAGTGACGAGTAGAGTGGAACAATGACCTCTTTTTTCCTGGATGAGAAACCTTTTGAGATGAGATGATTTGCCATGTAAAAGGATTTCCTATCTACTGTGGTGATGTGATTATCAAAGGAGAGACTACTGTCCACCTGTGTCCCAAGGTCTCATCAAACTTTTGGTGTTAAGTAGACTACCGCCTATGTGGTAGTTCATGGGTACAGAGTTTTTACCAAAAGGGATGACAATGCACTTTTTGGCACTGAGCTTGAGGCCATGGCTTTGACACCAGGCATCTCTCTCAGTGAGGCCCTTTTATAGAATGTCCACATCTTTTGGAGTTTTGATTATGGCTCCTAGTTTGCAGTCATCTCCGAACTTCATTAGCCAAAGACCTTCTGTGTTAGCCTGTACTTCAGAGAAGTAGATACCAAACAGGAGAGGACCCAGGACTGAACCCTGTGGTACTTGTCACTGGTCTGAAGTTGGATTTGGAGTCTGCTACTTTCACAGTGTGGGCTCTGTCAGTGAGGCAGTTGGCAACCCATCTTGTGACAGAGGGATTTATACCTAGTTTAGTGAGTTTATCTATAATTCCAGAGTGAGGGAAGGTGTTGAAAGCCTTGGCGAGATATAGATAGGCTGTGTGAACCACCTTACCCTCATCTACGGCTTTGGTGACTGCTTCAAAGACGTCTATCAAGTTTAGGAGACATGATCTGCCTTTTACAAACCCGAACTGAGTTTGGAGATTACCAATGTCATTGTTTATAAGTTCCATGAGGATACATTCCATAGCCTTGCAGACCAGGCTCATCAAGCTAATAGGGCGGTAGTTTCTGGGGTCCGTGGTGGCTCCCCCTTTGTGGAGTGGGATAACTGTCGCTGTGCACCATTCATTGGGCACATAGCCTGAGGTGAGACTATGATTGAACATGGTACGTAGGTGGGGTTGCCAGTTCATTCTGTAGTTCATGTAGAACGCAGCCTGGGATGTTGTCAGGTCCCATGGATGCTGTCTTCATGGCTTTGGAGAGTGTGTTTTTTACCTGTGCAGCCATGATTACAAGAACTTTGCATTCTTCCGGTATAGAGATGGGCCCTTTTGGGGATGAGAGGGAGGTAAAGTTAGAACTGAACCTATCTGCCAGGATGTTGGCATTATCAGTTGGTTCTGTATATTTAGTGCTTTTGTGCTGTAAATCAGAGCAGATCTGAGTGTTGCCATTGAGATTCTTGACATAGCTATAGAATGCTTTGTGGTTGTCTTTAGTCAGTGGTGATTTTGTTTTCATAACTAGCTTTGGAGGATTTTATGAGGGATCTCAACTTCTTACTGAGGCTGACCAGAGAGTTCCTCCAATCATGGGATTTTACTCTTTTTTGCAACAGTTTCTTTCTTCTGTTGTAGAGTCTGTTTATGGCAGGGGACCATTTTTGGAGGATAGCATCTTGGTTCTGTTAGGGATTGCACGATCCATGCACTTGTGTAAGTGCTTATAAAGTGCATATGTGTAGGATTCAGCAGTCATTCCTTTATTGTCCATCAGCATGGGTGTCGTGAAGTTTTTTCTTCTATCTCAAGAAGCGTGAAGTTGGCTTTGGAGAATTTTTTTTATGGTGGTTTCCCTAATGGGGGGTGGGGGAGGGGTGTGGATGTCTAGGGTGATTAGCTTGTGGTCGGATCTGACCAACGAGGAATTGACCTCTGGTGTGGAGCACCAGTTGCCAATGTTGGTAAAAACTAGGTCTAGGATATTGCTGCCCCTGGTGGGGGTGTGGATAAGTTGATCCAAGGAATTGGAATTTATGAATTTCAGATAATGTTGAGCACAAGAGTTGGTACATGAGTAGTTTTCCCAGTTAATGGTGGGGTAGTTAAAATCGCCCATTATTAGGGTGTTAGGTTGTACCCTAATATTTTCCAGTGTATCAAGAATTGAGGAGTGGGAATCCTGAGGTATGGTGGGGGATCTATAGCAAGCTACAATTTAGATTGCAGTCTTGCCCAGAGTTAGTTGCACTTGGATAATCTCGGATGCATTATGCTGAGCAACTAGCCTGGACGTGTGGATATCCTTAATGAATATAGACACGCTTCCACCTTTAGTGTTTCAGTCCAGGTTAGGTGGCTGAAAGGTGTGGTATAGCCTGGTAATGCAGGGGTACTTTCTGGAGCCTTGAACGAGGTCTCTGTCACTGCACAGATCTCAATGTTCTCCATTTTAAGGAGTGCCTCGGTGAGTGCATTTTGAGGATTAGACTTCTAGCATTGAGTAGCAATACCCTCAGATTTTGCTTGCACCTGTTACAGTGGTGAATTTGTCATTTGAACCTTGCCTAAAAAAGGCACTATGGGGTGGCTAGAGCCTTAGCCAGTATCCGGAATCCCAGGGGTGACAGATGCAGGCCATCTCTGGCAAAGCATCGTGGTTTGTCGATCATGTCATCCCAGGCAGACAGACACTTGATCCCCTTAGAATGACACGAGAAGCTTAATCAATTTTTGAAGTCAATCATTTTGTCTTTGTACTGTGGTATAATTCTGGGTGATGGCAGGATGCTACTCAGGACAGCTCCTCCATGTCCCTTTTCATGTAGTCCAGGGAGGTACATCTCAGGTCATTCACACCAACATGGACAATGACTGAGTCATATTTGTACTTATTGTGGAGTGACCTGAGTGTATGCGTTACGTGGCAGATCCTGGCACCCAACAGGCCGGTGACAGTAACTTTCTCCTTGTTTAGCCTGGTGAGGGGAACATCAGTGTGCCTGAATATAGAGTCACCAATGACTAGAGTGTTGGGTACGTTGTTATGCCTTATGGGCTGTGTTTGAGTGGCACACTGAGTTTGTGGGCTACGTGTCATTTGGGTTGTGTTGGGGATGGAGGTTGCCTGTGTTTCTGCTTTGCAGGTCCCTGTTACTTGAGCAGGTTTTTACTGAGAGCCTCGGCGAATGTAGGTGTGTGTTTTGTGTTTCTATGTGTTTTGTGTTTCTATGTGTGACTGTTATTATGACTGTATACTGTAACACTATTTCCTATATCTGTATAACTAATGGAAAGAAATCTTTTCTTTCCTCAAGAATTAGCTGAGACTTAGCATGATAACATCATTTCCTTGTATTATTGTTGCAGGATATATATGTGTGATATGATCTGGAAAAAAATGTTTTGTATGATATTGTGATGTCCTTACTATATCTCCGTGCTCACAAATGGAGCTTATCTCCTCGGGCCTCCACTGAAAATGGACATAAAATCCAGCTGGACTAGCCCAGTTAACAAATGTAAAATAAATAAAAATAAATAAACACAGTTTGTTATTACCACTATACTTATTATGACTGTATACTGTAACACGGTTTGTTATTACCATTATACTTATGACTGTATACCGTAACACTGTTTATTACCATTATACTTATTATGACTGTATACAGTAACACTGTTTGTTATTACCATTATACTTATTATAACTTTATCCTGTAACACTGTTTGTTATTGCCATTATACTTATTACAACTGTATCCTGTAACACTGTTTGTTACTGCCATTATACTTATTACAACTGTATCCTGTAACACTGTTTATTACCATTATACTTATTATGACTGTATACTTCAACACAGTTTATTAAAATTATACTTATTATGACTGTATACTGTAACACTGTAATTACCATTAGACTTATTATGACTGTATACCGTAACACTGTTTATTACCATTATACTTATTATGACTGTATACAGTAACACTGTTTGTTATTGCCATTATACTTATTATAACTTTATCCTGTGACACTGTTTGTTATTGCCATTATACTTATTACAACTGTATCCTGTAACACTGTTTGTTATTGCCATTATACTTATTACAACTGTATCCTGTAACACTGTTTGTTATTGCCATTATACTTACTATGAATGTATACTGTAACACTGTTTATTACCATTATACTTATTATGATTATATACTGTAACACTGTTTATTACCATTATACTTATTATGACTGTATACAGTAACACTGTTTGTTATTGCCATTATACTTATTACAACTGTATACTGTAACACTGTTTACCATTTTACAAATTATGACTGTATACTGCAACACAGTTTATTACCTTTATACTTATTATGACTGTATACTGTAACACTATTACCATTATACTTATTATGACTGTATACCATAACAATGTTTATTACCATTCTACTTATTATGACTGTACACCGTAACACTGTTTGTTATTACCATTATACAAATTATGACTGTATAATGCAACACAGTTTATTACCATTATACTTATTATGACTGTATACTGTAACACTATTACCATTATACTTATTATGACTGTATACTGTAACACTGTTTATTACCTTTATACTTATTATGACTGTTTCCTTTAACACTGTTTGTTATTGCCATTATACTTATTATAAATTTATCCTGTAACACTAATTGTTATTGCCACTATACTTATTACAACTGTATACTGTAACGCTGTTTGTTATTGCCATTATACTTATTACAACTGTATCCTGCAACACTGTTTGTTATTGCCATTATACTTATTATAATTGTATCCTGTAACACTCTTATTGCCATTATACTTATTATGAATGTGTACTGTAACACTATTACCATACTTATCATGACTATATACTGTAACACTGCTTGTTATTACCATAATACTTATTATGACTGTATACTGTAAAACTGTTTATTACCATTATACTTATTATGACTGCATACTGTAACACTGTTTATTACCATTATACTTATTATGACTGTATACTATAACACTATTACCATTATACTTATTATGACTGTATAGCATAACACGGTTTGTTATTACCATTATGCTTATTATGACTGTATACTGTAACACTGTTTGTTATTGCCATTACACTTATTACAACTGTGTCCTGTAACACTGTTTGTTATTGCCATTATACTTATTATAACTGTATCCTGTAACACTGTAATTGCCATTATACTTATCATAAATGTACACTGTTATTACCATACTTATTATGACTATATAGTGTAACACTGTTTATTACCATTATACTTATTATGACTGTATACTGTAACACTATTTACTACCGCTACACTTATTATGACTGCATACTGTAACACTGTTTGTTATTACCATTATACTTATTATGTCTGTATACTACAACACCATTTATTACCATTATACTTATTATGACTGTATACTGTAACACTGTTACCTACCATTATACTTATTATGACTGTATACTGTAACACTGTTATTACCATTATATTTATTATGGCTGTATACCGTAACAATGTTTATTACCATTATATTTATTGTGACTGTATACTGCAACACTGTTTATTACCTTTATAATTATTATGACTGTATCACACAACACTGTTTGTTACTGCCATTATACTTATTATAACTTTATCCTGTAACACTGTTTGTTATTGCCATTATACTTATTACAAGTGTATCCTGTAACACTGTTTGTTATTGCCATTATACTTATTATGACTATATGCTGTAACACTGTTTATTACCTTTATTCTTATTATGACTGTGTCCTGTAAAATGGTTTGTTATTGCCATTATACTTATTAAGACTGTATAATGTAACACTTTGGTATTACCATTACACTTATTATGACTGTATATGGTAACACTGTTTGTTATTGCCAATATACTTATTACAACTATGTACTGTAACTCTGTTTATTACCATTATACTTATTACGACTGTATAACACTGTTTATTACCATTAAACTTATTATGACTGTATATTGTAACACTATTTATTACCATTACACTTATTATGACTGTATACTGTAACACAATTTATTACCTTTATACTTATTATAACTGTATACTGTAACACTGTTTATTACCATTATACTTATTGTGACTGTACTCTGTAACACGGTTTGTTATTACCATTATACTTATTAAGACTGTATAATGTAACACTTTGGTATTACCATTACACTTATTATGACTGTATATGGCAACACTGTTTGTTATTGCCAGTATACTTATTACAACTGTGTACTGTAACTCTGTTTATTACCATTGTACTTATTACAACTGTATAACACTGTGTATTACCATTATACTTATTATGACTGTATATTGTAACACTATTACCATTACACTTATTATGACTGTATACTGCAACACTGTTTATTACCTTTATACTTATTATGACTGTATCCTGTAACACTGTTTGTTATTGCAATTATACATATTCTAACTTTATCCTGTAACACTGCTTGTTATTGCCATTATACTTATTACAACTGTATACTGTAACGCAGTTTATTATTGCCATTATACTTATAACTATATCCTGTAACACTGTTTGTTATTACCATTATACTTATCACAACTGTATCCTGTAACACTGTTTGTTACTGCCATTATACTTATTATAACTGTATCCTGTAACACTGTTATTGCCGTTATACTTACTATGAATGTACACTGTACCCTTACCATACTTATTATGACTATATACTGTAACACTGTTTATTACCATTATACTTATTATGACTGCATACTGTAACACTGTTTATACTTATTATGACTGTATACCGTAACACTGTTTATTACCTTTATACTTATTATGACTGTATACTGTAACACTGTTATTACCATTACACTTATTATGACTGTATACGGTAACACTGTTTGTTATTGCCATTATACTTATTACAACTGCATACTATAACACTGTTTGTTATTACCATTACACATATTATGACTGTATACTCTAACACTGTTTATTACCATTATATTTATTATGACTGTATACTGTAACACTATTACCATTATACTTATTATGACTGTATACCGTAACAGTTTATTACCATTACACTTATTATGACTGTATACTGTAACACAGTTTATTATTGCCATTATAAATATTATAACTTTATCCTGTAACACTGTTTGTTATTGCCATTATACGTATTACACTGTATACTGTAACACTGCTTGTTAATGCCATTATACTTATTATAACTGTATCCTGTAACACAGTTTGTGATTGCCATTATACTTATTATAACTGTATCCTGTAATACTGTTATTGCCATTATACTTATTATGAATGTGTACTGTAACACTATTACCATACTTATTATGACTATATAACACTGTTTATTACCATTATACTTATTATGACTGTATACTGTAACACTATTTATTACTGTTATACTTATTATGACTGTATACTGTAACACTGTTTATTACCATTATACTTATTAAGACTGTATACTGTAACACTTTATTAGCATTACACTTATTATGACTGTATACGGTAACACTGTTTGTTATTGCCATTATACTTATTACGACTGTGTACTGTAACTCTGTTTGTTTTTACCATTATACTTATGACTGTATAACACTGCTTATTACCTTTATACTTATTATGACTGTATATTGTAACACTATTACCATGATACTTATTATGACTGTATACTGTAACACTGTTTATTACCTTTACACTTATTATGACTGTATCCTGTAACACTGTTTATTATTACCATTATAGTTATTATAACTGTATACTGTAACACTGTTTGTTATTGCCATTATAGTTATTATAACTGTATCCTGTAACACTGTTTGTTATTGCCATTATACTTAATACAACTGTATCCTGAAAAACTGTTTGTTATTGCCACTATACTTATTACAACTGTATCCTGTAACACTGTTTGTTATTGCCATTATACTTATTACAACTGTGTCCTGTAACACTGTTTGTTATTGCCATTATACTTATTATAACTGTATCCTGTAACACTGTTATTGCCATTATACTTATCATGAATATACACTGTTAACACTGTCATTACCATACTTATTATGACTATATACTATAACACTTTTTATTCTTACCATTATACTTATTATGACTGTATTGACTGTATACTGCAACACTGTTTATTACCATTATACTTATTATGACTGTATACTGTAACACTGTTTATTATTACCATTATACTTATTATGACTGTATACTGTAACACTGTTTATTATTACCATTATACTTATTATGACTGTATACTGTAACACTGTTTATTAACATTATACTTATTATGACTATATACGGTAACACTATTTATTATTGCCATTATACTTATTACAACTGTATACTGTAACACTGTTTATTACCATTATACGTATGACTGCATATTGTATCACTGTTTATTACCATTATACTTATTATGACTGTATACTTTAACACTTTTTATAACGGTTATACTTATTATGACTGTATACTTGAACACTGTTTATTACCATTACACTTATGACTGTATACTGTAATACTGTTTGTTATTGCCATTATACTTATTATAAATTTATTCTGTAACACTATTTGTTATTGCCACTATACTTACTACAACTGTATACTGTAACACTGTTTGTCATTGCCATTATTCTTATTATAACTGCATCCTGTAACACTCATATTGCCATTATACTTATTATGAATGTGTAGTGTAACACTGTTATTACCATACTTATTATGACTATATACTGTAACACTGTTTATTATCATTCTACTTATTGTGACTGTATACTGTAGCACTTTATTACCATTACACTTATTATGACTGTATACAGTAACACTGTTTGTTATTGCCATTATACTTATTACAACTGTGTAGTGTAACACTGTTTGTTTTTACCATTATACTTATTATGACTGTATACTCTAACACTGTTTAACATTATACTTATTATGACTGTATACTGTAACACTATTACCATACTTATTATGATTATATACTGTAACACTGTTTATTACCATTATAATTATTGTGACTGTATACTGTAACACTGTTTGTTACTACCATTATACTTATTGTGACTGTATATTGTAACACTGTTTGTTATTACCATTATACTTATTAAGACTGTATAATGTAACACTGGTTATTACCTTTATACTTATTATGACTGTATCCTGTAACACTGTTTGTTATTGCCATTATACATATTCTAACTTTATCCTGTAAACTGTTTGTTATTGCCATTATACTTATTATAACTGTATCCTGTAACAGTTTATTATTGCCATTATACTTATTATAACTGTATCCTGTAACACTGTTTGTTATTACCATTATACTTATCACAACTGTATCTTGTAACACTGATTGTTATTACCATTATACTTATTACAACTGCATCCTGTAACACTCTTTGTGATTGCCATTATACTTATTATAACTGTATCCTGTAATCCTGCTATTGCCATTATACTTATTATGAATGTATACTGTAACACTGTTATTACCATTATACTTATTATGACCATAAACTATAACACTGTTATTACCATTATACTTATAATGACTGTACACTGTAATACTATTTTTCTTACCGTTATACTTATTATGACTGTATACTGTAACACTGTTGGTTATTACCTTTATACTTATTATGACTGCATCCTGTAACACTGTTTGGTATTGCAATTATACTTATTACAACTGTATACTGAAACACTGTTTGTTATTGCCATTATACGTATTATAATTGTATCCTGTAACACTGTTTATTATTGCCATTATAGTTTTTATAACTGAATCCTGTAACACTGTTTGTTATTGCCATTATACTTACTACAACTGTGTCCTGTAACACTGCTTGTTATTCCCATTATACTTATTATAACTGTATCCTGTAACACTGTTATTGCCATTATACTAATTATGAATTTACACTGTAACACTATTACCATACTTATTATGACTATATAATGTAACACTGTTTATTACCACTATACTTATTATGACTGTATACTGTAACACTGTTATTACCATTGTACTTATTATGACTGTATACTGTAACAGTTTATTACCATTATACTTATTATGACTGTTTACGGTAACACTGTTTGTTATTGCCATTTTACTTATTACAACTGTATACTGTAACACTGTTTGTTGTTACCATTATACTTATTATGACTGTATACTGTAACACTGTTTATTACCATTATACCTATTATGACTGTATACTTTAACATTGTTTATTGCAATTATACTTATGACTGTATACTGTAACACTATTACCATTACACTGTTTATTACCATTATACTTATGACTGTATACTGTAACATTGTTTAATACCTTTATACTTATTATGACTGTATCTTGTAACACTTTGTTATTGCCATTATACTTATTATGAATGTATACTGTAACACTATTACCATTATACTTATTATGACTATATACTGTAACACTGTTTATTACCATTATACTTATTATGACTGTATACTGTAACACTGTTTGTTATTGCCATTATACTAATTATAAATTTATCCTGTAACACTATTTGTTATTGCCACTATACTTATTATAACTGTATACTGTAAGACTGTTTGTTATTACCATTATACTTATTAAGACTGTATACGGTAACACTGTTTGTTATTGCCATTATACTTATTACAACTGTGCAGTGTAACACTGTTTGTTTTTACCATTATACTTATTATGACTGTATACTCTAACACTGTTTAACATTATACTTATTATGACTGTATACTGTAACACTATTACCATACTTATTATGACTTGTTATTGCCATTATTCTTATTATAATTGCATCCTGTAACACTCTTATTGTCATTATACTTATTATGAATGTGTACTGCAACACTGTTATTACCATACTTATTATGACTATATACTGTAACACTGTCTATTACCATTATACTTATTATGACTGTATACTGTAACACTGTTTATTACCATTATACTTATTGTGACTGTATACTGTAGCACTGTTTGTTATTACCATTATACTTATTAAGACTGTATATGATAACACTGTTTGCTATTGCCATTATACTTATTATAACTGTGTAGTGTAACACTGTTTGTTATTACCATTATACTTATTATGACTGCATACTCTAACACTGTTTATTAACATCATACTTATTATGACTGTATACTGTAACACTATTACCATACTTATTATGACTATATACTGTAATACTGTTTATTACCATATTTATGACTGTATACTGTAACACTGTTTATTACCTTTATACTTACTATGACTGTATACTGTAACACTTTGTTATTACCAGTGTTACATATTATGACTGTATATGGTAAAATGTTCTGTTATTGCCATTATACTTATTACAACTGTATACTGTATCACTGTTTGTTATTACCATTATACTTATTAAGACTGTACACTGTAACACTTTATTACCATTACATTTATTATGACTGTATAGAGTAACACTGTTTGTTATTGCCAATATAGTTATTACAACTGTGTGCTGTAACTCTGTTTATTACCATTATACTTATTATGACTGTATACTGTAACACTATTACCATTATACTTATTATGACTGTATACCGTAACAGTTTATTACCATTACACTTATTATGACTGTATACTGTAACACAGTTTATTATTGCCATTATAAATATTATAACTTTATCCTGTAACACTGTTTGTTATTGCCATTATACGTATTACACTGTATACTGTAACACTGCTTGTTAATGCCATTATACTTATTATAACTGTATCCTGTAACACAGTTTGTGATTGCCATTATACTTATTATAACTGTATCCTGTAATACTGTTATTGCCATTATACTTATTATGAATGTGTACTGTAACACTATTACCATACTTATTATGACTATATACTATAACACTGTTTATTACCATTATACTTATTATGACTGTATACTGTAACACTATTTATTACTGTTATACTTATTATGACTGTATACTGTAACACTGTTTATTACCATTATACTTATTATGACTGTATACTGTAACACTGCTTATACCATTATACTTATTATGACTGTATACTATAACACTGTTTATTACCTTTATACTTATTATGACTATATCCTGTAACACTGTTTATTACCTTTATACTTATTATGACTGTATCCTGTAACACTGTTTGTTATTGCCATTATACTTAGTATAACTTTATCCTGTAACACTGTTTGCTATTGCCATTATACTTATTACAACTGTATCCTGTAACACTCTTTGTTATTACCATTATACTTATTATGACTGTATACAGTAACAAGGTTTGTTATTGCCATTATACTTATTACAAATGTATACTGTAACACTGTTTTGTTATCATTATACTTATTAAGACTGTATACTGTAACACTTTATTACCATTACACTTATTATGACTGTATACGGTAACATTGTTTGTTATTGCCATTATACTTATTACAACTGTGTACTGTAACTCTGTTTGTTTTTACCATTATACTTATTATGACTGTATAACACTGTTTATTACCATTATACTTATTATGACTGTATACTGTAACACTGTTTATTACCTTTATACTTATTATGACTGTATCCTGTAACACTGTTTGTTATTGCCATTATACTTATTACAACTGTATAATGTAGCGCTGTTTGTTATTGCCATCATACGTATTATAACTGTATCCTGCAACACTGTTTATTATTGCCATTGTAGTTATTATAACTGTATCCTGTAACACTGTTTGTTATTGCCATTATACTTATTACAACTGTATCCTGTAACACTGTTATTGCCATTATACTTATTATAACTGTATCCTGTAACACTGTTATTGTCATTATACTTATCATGAATGTACACTGTTAACACTATTACCATACTTATTATGACTATATACTATAACACTTTTTGTTATTACCATTATACTTATTATGACTGTATACTGTAACACTGCTTATTACCATTATACTTATTATGACTGTATCCTGTAACACTGTTTGTTATTACCATTATACTTATTATGACTGGATATAGTAACACTGTTTTTTTATTGCCATTATACTTACAACTGTATACTGTAACAGTGTTTATTACCATTATACGTATGACTGCATAGTGTAACACTGTTTATTACCATTATACTTATTATGACTGTATACTGTAACACTTTTTATAACGGTTATACTTATTATGACTGTAGACTGTAACACTGTTATTACCATTACACTTATGACTGTATACTGTAATACTGTTTATTACCTTTATACTTATTATGACTGTATCCAGTAACACTGTTTGTTACTGACATTATACTTATTATAAATTTATCCTGTAACACTATTTGTTATTGCCACTATACTTACTACAACTGTATACTGTAACACTGTTTGTCATTGCCATTATTGTTATTATAACTGTATCCTGTAACACTCATCTTGCCATTATACTTATTATGAATGTGTAGTGTAACACTGTTATTACCATACTTATTATGACTATATACTGTAACACTGTTTATTATCATTATACTTATTGTGACTGTATACTGTAACACTTTATTACCATTACACTTATTATGACTGTATACAGTAACACTGTTTGTTATTGCCATTATACTTATTACAACTGTGTAGTGTAGCACTGTTTGTTATTATCATTATACTTATTATGACTGTATACTATAACACTGTTTATTAACATTATACTTATTATGACTGTATACTGTAACACTATTACCATACTTATTATGATTATATACTGTAACACTGTTTATTACCATTATACTTATTGTGACTGTATACTGTAACACTGCTTATCATTATACTTATTAAAACTGTATACTGTAACACTTTGTTATTACCATTACACTTATTATGACTGTATACGGTAACACTGTTTGTTACTACCATTATACTTATCACAACTGTGTAGTGTAATGCTGTTTATTACCATTATAAGTATTATGACTGTATACTCTAACACTGTTTATTAACATTATACTTATTATGACTGTATACTGTAACACTATTACCATACTTACTATGATTATATACTGTAACACTGTTTATTACCATTATACTTATTGTGACTGTATACTGTAACACTGTTTGTTATTACCATTATACTGTATAATGTAACACTTTGGTATTACCATTACACTTATTATGACTGTATATGGTAACACTGTTTGTTATTGCCAATATACTTATTACAACTGTGTACTGTAACTCTGTTTATTACCATTATACTTATTATGGCTGTATATTGTAACACTATTACCATTACACTTATTATGACTGTATACTGTAACACTGTTTATTACCTTTATACTTATTATGACTGTATCCTGTAACACTGTTTGTTATTGCCATTATACATATTCTAACTTTATCCTGTAACACTGTTTGTTATTGCCATTATACTTATTACAACTGTATACTGTAACACTGTTATTGCCATTATACTTATTATAACTGTATCCTGTAACGCAGATTATTATTGCCATTATACTTATAACTGTATCCTGTAACACTGTTTGTTATTACCATTATACTTATCACAACTGTGTCCTGTAACACTGACTGTTATTGCCATTATACTTATTACAACTGCATCCTGTAACACTGTTTGTGATTGCCATTATACTTATTATAACTGTATCCTGTAATACTGCTATTGCCATTATACTTATTATGAATGTATACTGTAACACTGTTATTACTATTATACTTATTATGACTATAAACTATAACACTGCTATTACCATTATACTTATTATGACTATACTGTAATACTATTTTTTATTACCATTATACTTATTATGACTGTATACTGTAACACTGTTGGTTATTACCATTATACTTATTATGACTGTATACTGAAACACTGTTTGTTATTGCCGCCAATATACTTAGTATAACTTTATCCTGTAACACTGTTTGTTATTGCCATTATACATATTACAACTGTATCCTGTAACACTGTTTGTTATTGCCATTTGCCATTATACATATTACAACTGTATCCTGTAACACTGTTTGTTATTGCCATTATACTTATTATGACTGTATATGGTAACACTGTTTATTACCATTATACTTATTACAACTGTATACTGAAACACTGTTTGTTATTGCCATTATACTTATTATAACTGTATCCTGTAACACTGTTTATTATTGCCATTATAGTTTTTATAACTGAATCCTGTAATACTGTTTGTTATTGCCATTATACTTACTTCAACTGTGTCCTGTAACACTGCTTGTTATTGCCATTATACTTATTACAACTGTATCCTGTAACACTGTTGTTTATTGCCATTATACTTATTAGAACTGTTTCCTGTAACACTGTTATTGCCATTATACTAGTTATGAATGTACACTGTAACACTATTACCATACTTATTATGACTATATAATGTAACACTGTTTATTACCATTATACTTATTATGACTGTATACTGTAACACTGTTATTACCATTATAGTTATGACTGTATACTATAACATTGTTTATTACCTTTATACTTATTATGACTGTATCCTGTAACACTTTGTTATTGCCAATATACTTATTATGACTGCATACGGTAACACTGTTTATTACCATTATACTTATTATGACTGTATACTGTAACACTGTTTATTACCTTTATACTTGTTATGACTGTATCCTGTAACACTGTTTATTATTGCCATTATAGTTTTTATAACTGAATCCTGTAATATTGTTTGTTATTGCCATTATACTTACTTCAACTGTGTCCTGTAACACTGCTTGTTATTGCCATTATACTTATTACAACTGTATCCTGTAACACTGTTGTTTATTGCCATTATACTTATTAGAACTGTTTCCTGTAACACTGTTATTGCCATTATACTAGTTATGAATGTACACTGTAACACTATTACCATACTTATTATGACTATATAATGTAACACTGTTTATTACCATTATACTTATTATGACTGTATACTGTAACACTGTTATTACCATTATAGTTATGACTGTATACTATAACATTGTTTATTACCTTTATACTTATTATGACTGTATCCTGTAACACTTTGTTATTGCCAATATACTTATTATGACTGCATACGGTAACACTGTTTATTACCATTATACTTATTATGACTGTATACTGTAACACTGTTTATTACCTTTATACTTGTTATGACTGTATCCTGTAACACTGTTTATTATTGCCATTATAGTTTTTATAACTGAATCCTGTAATATTGTTTGTTATTGCCATTATACTTACTTCAACTGTGTCCTGTAACACTGCTTGTTATTGCCATTATACTTATTACAACTGTATCCTGTAACACTGTTGTTTATTGCCATTATACTTATTAGAACTGTTTCCTGTAACACTGTTATTGCCATTATACTAGTTATGAATGTACACTGTAACACTATTACCATACTTATTATGACTATATAATGTAACACTGTTTATTACCATTATACTTATTATGACTGTATACTGTAACACTGTTATTACCATTATACTTATGACTGTATACTATAACATTGTTTATTACCTTTATACTTATTATGACTGTATACTGTAACACTGTTTATTACCTTTATACTTGTTATGACTGTATCCTGTAACACTGTTTGTTATTGCCATTATATGTATTATAACTGTATCCTGTAACACTGTTTGTTATTGCCATTATACTTACTACAACTGTGTCCTGCAACACTGCTTATTATTCCCATTATACTAATTATGAATGTACACTATAACCATACTTATTATGACTATATAATGTAACACTGTTTATTACCATTATACTTATTATGGCTGTATACTGTAACACTGTTTGTTATTACCATTATACTTATTATGACTGTTTACGGTAACACTGTTTGTTATTGCCATTTTACTTATTACAACTGTATACTGTAACACTGTTTGTTATTACCATTATACTTATTATGACAGTATACTGTAACACTGTTTATTACCATTATACTTATTATGACTGCATACTTTAACATTGTTTATTACAATTATACTTATAATGACTGTATACTGTAACACTATTACCATTACACTGTTTATTACCATTATACTTATGACTATATACTGTAAGTGACTGTATCCTGTAACACTGTTTGTTATTGCCCATATACTTATTATAACTGTATCCTGTAACACTGTTTGTTATTGCCATTATACTTATTATGAATGTATACTGTAACACTGTTATTACCAATATACTTATTATGACTATACACTGTAACACTGTTTATTACCATTATACTTATTATGACTGTATACTGTAACACTGTTTATTACATTTATACTTATTCTGACTGTATCCTGTAACACTGTTTGTTATTGCCATTATACTTATTATAAATTTATCCTGTAACAGTATTTGTTATAGCCACTATACTTATTACAACTGTATACTGTAAGACTGTTTGTTATTGCCATTATACTTATTACAACCGTATCCTGTAACACTGTTTGTTATTGCCATTATTCTTATTATAACTGCATCCTGTAACACTCTTATTGCCATTATACTTATTATGACTGTATACTGTAACACTATTACCATACTTATTATGACTATATAATGTAACACTGTTTATTACCATTATACCTATCATGACTGTATACTGTAACACTGTTTATTCCCATTATACTTATTGTGACTGTTTACTGTAGCACTGTTTGTTATTACCATTATACTTATTAAGACTGTATATGGTAACACTGTTTGTTATTGCCATTATACTTATTACAACTGTGTAGTGTAACACTGTTTGTTATTACCATTATACTTATTATGACTGTATACTGTAACACTGTTACCTACCATTATACTTATTATGACTGTATACTGTAACACTGTTATTACCATTATAATTATTATGGCTGTATACCGTAACACTGTTTGTTATTACCATTATATTTATTGTGACTGCATGCTGTAACACTGTTTATTACCTTTATACTTATTATGACTGTATCACATAACACTGTTTGTTATTGCCATTATACTTATTATAACTTTATCCTGTAACACTGTTTGTTATTGCCATTATACTTATTACAACTGTATCCTGTAACACTGTTTGTTATTGCCATTATACTTATTATGACTATATACTGTAACACTGTTTATTACCTTTATTCTTATTATGACTGTGTCCTGTAAAATGGTTTGTTATTGCCATTATACTTATTATAACTGTATCAGGTAACACTGTTATTGCCATTATACTTACTATGAATGTACACTGTACCACTATTACCATACTTATTATGACTATATACTGTAACACTCTTTATTACCATTATACTTATTATGACTGTATACTGTAACACTGTTTATTACCTTTATACTTATTATGACTGTATACTGTTACACTGTTATTACCATTATACTTATTATGACTGTATACGGTAACACTGTTTGTTATTGCCATTATACTTATAACAACTGCATGCTACAACACTGTTTGTTATTACCATTACACATATTATGACTGTATACTCTAACACTGTTTATTACTATTATACTTATTATGACTGTATACTGTAACACTATTACCATTATACTTATTATGACTGTATACTATAACACAGTTTGTTATTGCCATTATAAATATTATAACTTTATCCTGTAACACTGTTTGTTATTGCCATTATACGTATTACAACTGTATACTGTAACACTGTTTGTTAATACCATTATACTTATTATAACTGTATCCTGTAAAACAGTTTGTGATTGCCATTATACTTATTACAACTGTATCCTGTAATACTGTTACTGCCATTATACTTATTATGAATGTGTACTGTAACACTATTACCATACTTATTATGACTATATACTATAACACTGTTTATTACCATTATACTTATTATGACTATATACTGTAACACTATTTATTACCATTATACTTATTATGACTGTATACTGTAACACTGTTTGTTATTACCATTATACTTATTATGACTGTTTACTGTAACACTGTTTATTAACATTATACTTATTATGACTATATACGGTAACACTATTTGTTATTGCCATTAAACATATTACAACTGTAAACTGTAACACTGTTTATTACCATTATACTTATTATGACTGTATACTATAACACTGTTTATTACCATTATACGTATTATGACTGTATACCATAACACTGTTTGTTATTACCATTATACTTATTATGACTGTATACTGTAACACTGTTTATTACCTTTATACTTATTATGACTGTATCCTGTAACACTGTTTATTATTGCCATTATACTTAGTATTACTTTATCCTGTAACACTGTTTGTTATTGCCATTATACTTATTACAACTGTATCCTGTAACACTGTTTGTTATTAACTTTATACTTATTATGACTGTAACCTGTAACACACTGTTTGTTATTGCCATCATACTTATTTTAACTTTATCCTGTAACACTGTTTGTTATTGCCATTATATTTACTACAACAGTATACTGTAACACTGTTATTGCCATTACACTTATTATAACTTAATCCTGTCACACTGTTTATTATTACCATTATAGTAATTATAACTGAATCCTGTAACACTGTTTGTTATTGCCATTATACTTATTATAACTCTATCCTGTAAAACTGTTATTGCCGTTATACTTATTATGAATGTACACTGTAACACTATTACCATCCTTATTATGACTATATACTGTAACACTGTTTATTACCATTATACTTATTATGACTCTATACAGTAACAATGTTTGTTATTGCCATTATATTTATTATGACTTTATACTGTAACACTGTTATTACCATTATACTTATTACAACTGTATACTGTAACACTGTTTATTACAGTTATACTTATTATGACTGTATACTGTAACACTATTACCATTATTATGACTAAACTGCAACACAGTTTGTTATTACCATTATATGTATTATGACTGTATACGGTAAAACTGTTTGTTATTGCCATTATACTTATTACAACTATATCCTGTAACACTGTTTGTTATTGCCATTATACTTGTGCTGCGGCAGCGTTGTCGCCTCACAGTTAGACGTTGCTCGTTCGATTATCAGAGCGTCTTCTGTGTGGCGACATGCATGAATGGGCATTCCTTCATTGAAGGTTGTGCATTAGGCCTGGCAAGCTAGCACGTAAAACTCTACTGCCAATCATTAGTGGATCAGAGTTCCGCTGTAGCGACCCCCTAACCGGGAAAAAGCCAAAAGACACAAACAAACGTATTACAACTGTATCCTGTAACACTGTTTGTTATTGCCATTATACTTATTATAACTGTATCCTGTAACACTGTTATTGCCATTATACTTATTATGAATGTACACTGTAACACTGTTATTACCATACTTATTATGACTATATACTATAACACTTTTTGTTATTACCATTATACTTATTATGACTGTATACTGTAACACTGTTTATTACCATTATACTTATCATGACTGTATACTGTAACACTGTTTGTTATTACCATTATACTTATTATGACTAGATATGGTAACACTGTTTTTTATTGCCATTATACTTACTGCAACTGTATACTGTAACACTGTTTATTACCATTATACGTATTATGACTGCATAGTGTAACACTGTTGATTACCATTATACTTATTATTACTGTACACTGTAACACTTTTTATTACAGGTATACTTATTATGACTGTATACTGTAACACTATTACCATTATGCTTTTTATGACTGTATACCGTAACACTGTTTATTACCATTACACTTATGACTGTATACTGTAACACTGTTTGTTAATACCTTTATACTTATTATGACTGTATCCTGTAACAATGTTTGTTATTGCCCGTATACTTATTATAACTGTATCCTGTAACACTGTTTGTTATTGCCATTATACTTATTATGAATGTATACTGTAACACTGTTGTTACCATTATATTTATTATGACTGTATACTGTAACACTGTTTGCTATTACCTTTAGACTTATTATGATTGTATCCTGTAACACTGTTTGTTATTGCCATTATACTTTTTATAAATTTATCCTGTAACACTATTTGTTATTGCCACTATACTTATTACAACTGTATCCTGTAACACAGTTTGTTATTGCCATTATTCTTATTATAACTGTATCCTGTAACACTCTTATTGCCATTGTACTTATTATGAATGTGTAGTGTAACACTGTTATTATCATACTCGGTAGCATTGTCGCCTCACAGTAAGACGTCCTGTTCGATTCTCAGCTAGAGCGTTTTCTTTGTGGAGACATGCGTGAATTGGGCGTACCTTCGTTGAAGGTTGTGCGTGAGGGCCGGCAACTTGGCACGTAAAAATCTACTGACAATCATTAGCGGACCGGAGTTCCGCTGTGGCGACCCCTAACCGGGAAAAGCTGAAAGACACAACAACAACTGTAACACTGTTTGTTATTACTATTATACTTATTATGACTGTATACTGTAACACTCTTTATTACCATTATACTTATTATGACTGTATACTGTAACACTGTTTGTTATTACCATTATACTTATTAAGACTGAATACTGTGACACTTTGTTATTACCATTACACTTATTATGACTGTATACAGTAACACTGTTTGTTATTGCCATTATACTTATTACAACTGTGTAATGTAACACTGTTTGTTATTACCATTATACTTATTATGACTGTATACTGTAACACTATTATTATACTTATTATGACTATATACTGTAACACTGTTTATTACCATTATACTTATTATGACTGTATACTGTAACACTGTTTGATATTACCATTATACTTATTATGACTGTATACGGTAACAAGGTTTGTTATTGCTATTACACTTCTTACAACTGTATACTGTAACACTGTTTATTACCATTATACTTATTAAGACTGTATACTGTAACACTTTATTAGCATTACACTTATTATGACTGTATACGGTAACACTGTTTGTTATTGCCATTATACTTATTATGACTGTGTACTGTAACTCTGTTTGTTTTTACCATTATACTTATGACTGTATAACACTGCTTATTACCTTTATACTTATTATGACTGTATATTGTAACACTATTACCATGATACTTATTATGACTGTATACTGTAACACTGTTTATTACCTTTACACTTATTATGACTGTATCCTGTAACACTGTTTATTATTACCATTATAGTTATTATAACTGTATACTGTAACACTGTTTGTTATTGCCATTATAGTTATTATAACTGTATCCTGTAACACTGTTTGTTATTGCCATTATACTTATTACAACTGTATCCTGAAAAACTGTTTGTTATTGCCACTATACTTATTACAACTGTATCCTGTAACACTGTTTGTTATTGCCATTATACTTATTACAACTGTGTCCTGTAACACTGTTTGTTATTGCCATTATACTTATTATAACTGTATCCTGTAACACTGTTATTGCCATTATACTTATCATGAATATACACTGTTAACACTGTCATTACCATACTTATTATGACTATATACTATAACACTTTTTGTTCTTACCATTATACTTATTATGACTGTATTGACTGTATACTGCAACACTGTTTATTACCATTATACTTATTATGACTGTATACTGTAACACTGTTTATTATTACCATTATACTTATTATGACTGTATACTGTAACACTGTTTATTAACATTATACTTATTATGACTATATACGGTAACACTATTTGTTATTGCCATTATACTTATTACAACTGTATACTGTAACACTGTTTATTACCATTATACGTATGACTGCATATTGTAACACTGTTTATTACCATTATACTTATTATGACTGTATACTTTAACACTTTTTATAACGGTTATACTTATTATGACTGTATACTTGAACACTGTTTATTACCATTACACTTATGACTGTATACTGTAATACTGTTTGTTATTGCCATTATACTTATTATAAATTTATTCTGTAACACTATTTGTTATTGCCACTATACTTACTACAACTGTATACTGTAACACTGTTTGTCATTGCCATTATTCTTATTATAACTGTATCCTGTAACACCCATATTGCCATTATACTTATTATGAATGTGTAGTGTAACACTGTTATTACCATACTTATTATGACTATATACTGTAACACTGTTTATTATCATTCTACTTATTGTGACTGTATACTGTAGCACTTTATTACCATTACACTTATTATGACTGTATACAGTAACACTGTTTGTTATTGCCGTTATACTTATTACAACTGTGTAGTGTAACACTGTTTGTTTTTACCATTATACTTATTATGACTGTATACTCTAACACTGTTTAACATTATACTTATTATGACTGTATACTGTAACACTATTACCATACTTATTATGATTATATACTGTAACACTGTTTATTACCATTATACTTATTGTGACTGTATACTGTAACACTGTTTGTTACTACCATTATACTTATTGACACTGTATATTGTAACACTGTTTGTTATTACCATTATACTTATTAAGACTGTATAATGTAACACTGGTTATTACCTTTATACTTATTATGACTGTATCCTGTAACACTGTTTGTTATTGCCATTATACATATTCTAACTTTATCCTGTAACACTGTTTGTTATTGCCATTATACTTATTATAACTGTATCCTGTAACACAGTTTATTATTGCCATTATACTTATTATAACTGTATCCTGTAACACTGTTTGTTATTACCATTATACTTATCACAACTGTATCTTGTAACACTGATTGTTATTACCATTATACTTATTACAACTGCATCCTGTAACACTCTTTGTGATTGCCATTATACTTATTATAACTGTATCCTGTAATCCTGCTATTGCCATTATACTTATTATGAATGTATACTGTAACACTGTTATTACCATTATACTTATTATGACCATAAACTATAACACTGTTATTACCATTATACTTATAATGACTGTATACTGTAATACTATTTTTCTTACCGTTATACTTATTATGACTGTATACTGTAACACTGTTGGTTATTACCTTTATACTTATTATGACTGCATCCTGTAACACTGTTTGGTATTGCAATTATACTTATTACAACTGTATACTGAAACACTGTTTGTTATTGCCATTATAATGTATTATAATTGTATCCTGTAACACTGTTTATTATTGCCATTATAGTTTTTATAACTGAATCATGTAACACTGTTTGTTATTGCCATTATACTTACTACAACTGTGTCCTGTAACACTGCTTGTTATTCCCATTATACATATTATAACTGTATCCTGTAACACTGTTATTGCCATTATACTAATTATGAATTTACACTGTAACACTATTACCATACTTATTATGACTATATAATGTAACACTGTTTATTACCACTATACTTATTATGACTGTATAAGGTAACACTGTTATTACCATTGTACTTATTATGACTGTATACTGTAACAGTTTATTACCATTATACTTATTATGACTGTTTACGATAACACAGTTTGTTATTGCCATTTTACTTATTACAACTGTATACTGTAACACTGTTTGTTATTACCATTATACTTATTATGACTGTATACTGTAACACTGTTTATTACCATTATACTTATTATGACTGTATACTTTAACATTGTTTATTGCAATTATACTTATGACTGTATACTGTAACACTATTACCATTACACTGTTTATTACCATTATACTTATGACTGTATACTGTAACATTGTTTAATACCTTTATACTTATTATGACTGTATCTTGTAACACTTTGTTATTGCCATTATACTTATTATGAATGTATACTGTACCACTATTACCATTATACTTATTATGACTATATACTGTAACACTGTTTATTACCATTATACTTATTATGACTGTATACTGTAACACTGTTTGTTATTGCCATTATACTAATTATAAATTTATCCTGTAACACTATTTGTTATTGCCACTATACTTATTATAACTGTATACTGTAAGACTGTTTGTTATTACCATTATACTTATTAAGACTGTATACGGTAACACTGTTTGTTATTGCCATTATACTTACTACAACTGTGCAGTGTAACACTGTTTGTTATTACCATTATACTTATTATGACTGTATACTCTAACACTGTTTATTAACATTATACTTATTATGACTGTATACTGTAACACTATTACCATACTTATTATGACTTGTTATTGCCATTATTCTTATTATAATTGCATCCTGTAATACTCTTATTGCCATTATACTTATTATGAATGTGTACTGCAACACTGTTATTACCATACTTATTATGACTATATACTGTAACACTGTCTATTACCATTATACTTATTATGACTGTATACTGTAACACTGTTTATTACCATTATACTTATTGTGACTGTATACTGTAGCACTGTTTGTTATTACCATTATACTTATTAAGACTGTATATGATAAAACTGTTTGCTATTGCCATTATACTTATTATAACTGTGTAGTGTAACACTGTTTATTAACATTATACTTATTATGACTGTATACTGTAACACTATTACCATACTTATTATGACTATATACTGTAACACTGTTTATTACCATATTTATGACTGTATACTGTAACACTGTTTATTACCTTTATACTTATTATGACTGTATACTGTAACACTGTTTGTTATTACCAGTGTTACATATTATGACTGTATATGGTAAAATGTTCTGTTATTGCCATTATACTTATTACAACTGTATACTGTATCACTGCTTGTTATTACCATTATACTTATTAAGACTGTACACTGTAACACTTTATTACCATTACATTTATTATGACTGTATAGAGTAACACTCTTTGTTATTGCCAATATAGTTATTACAACTGTGTGCTGTAACACTGTTTATTACCATTATACTTATTATGACTGTATAACACTGTTTATTACCATTATACTTATTATGACTCTATATTGTAACACTATCACCATTATACTTATTATGACTGTATACCATAACACTGTTTATTACCTTTATACTTATTATGACTGTATCCTGTAACACTGTTTGTTATTGCCATTATACATATTCTAACTTTATCTTGTAACACTGTTTGTTACTGCCATTATACTTATTATAACTGTATACTGTAACACTGTTTGTTATTGCCATTATACTTATTATAACTGTATCCTGTAACACAGTTTATTATTGCCATTATACTTATTATAACTGTATCCTGTAACACTGTTTCTTATTACCATTATACTTATCACAACTGTATCCTGTTACACTGATTGTTATTGCCATTATACTTATTATAACTGTATCCTGTAATACTGTTATTGCCATTATACTTATTATGAATGTGCACTGTAACAATGTTACCATACTTATATACTATAACACTGTTATTACCATTATACTTATTATGACTGTAAACTCTAACACTGTTTCTTACCATTATACTTATTATGACTGTATCCTGTAACACTGTCTGTTATTGCCATTATACATATAACTTTATCCTGTAACACTGTCTGTTATTGCCATTATACTTATTACAATTGTATACTGTAACACTGTTATTGCAGTTATACTTATTATAACTGTATCCTGTAACACTGTTGGTTATTGCCATTATATTTATTATAACTGTATCCTGTAACACTGCTTGTTATTGCCATTATACTTATTATAACTGTATTCTGTAACACTGTTATTGCCATTATACTTATTACAACTGTATACTGTAACACTGTTTATTACTGCCATTATACTTATTATAATGGTATCCTGTAACACTGTTTGTTATTGCCATTATACTTATTATAACAGTATCCTATAACACTGTTTGTTATTGCCATTATACTTATTATGAATGTACACTGTAACACTATTACCATTCTTATTATGACTATATACTGTAACACTGTTATTACCATTATACTTATTATGACTATATACTGTAACACTGTTTGTTATTACCTTTATACATATTATGACTGTATCCTGTAACCCGGTTATTGCCAGTGTACCTATTATAACGGTATCCTGCAACACTGTTTGTTATTGCCATTATACTTATTATGTATGTATACTGTAACACTGTTTATTACCATTATACTTATTATGACTGTATACTGTAACTCTGTTTATTACTTTTATACTTATTAGGACTGCATCCTGTAACACTGTTTGTTATTGCCATTATACTTATTATAACTTTATTCTGTAACACTGTTTGTTATTGCCATTATACTTATTAGAACTGTATACTGTGACACTGTTTGTTATTGCCATTTTAGTTATAACTGTATCCTGTAACACTGTTTATTATGGATATTATAGTTATCATAACTGTATCCTGTAACACTGTTTGTTATTGCCATTATACATATTCTAACTTTATCCTGTAACACTGTTTGTTATTGCCATTATATTTATTACAACTGTATCCTGTAACACTGTTTGTTATTGCCATTATACTTATTACAACTGTATCCTGTAACACTGTTTGCTACTGCCATTATACGTATTATAACTGTATCCTGTAACACTGTTATTGTCATTATACTTATTATGAATGTACACTGTAACACTGTTATTACCATACTTATTATGACTGTATACGGTAACACTGTTTGTTATTACCATTATACTTATTATGACTGGATAAGGTAACACTGTTTTTTATTGCCATTATACTTTCTACAACTGTATACTGTAACACTGTTTATTACCATTATACATATTACGACTGCAAAGTGTTACACTGTTTATTACCATTATACTTATTATGACTGTATACTGCAACACTTTTTATTACGGTAATGCTTATGACTGTATACTGTAACACTGTTATTACCATTATACTTTTTAAGACTGTATACCGTAACACTGTTTATTACCATTACACTTATGACTGTATACTGTAACACTGTTTGTTATTGCCACTATATTTATTACAACTGTATACTGTAACACTGTTTGTTATTGCCATTATACTTATTACAACTGTATCCTGTAACACTGTTATTGCCATTATACGTATTATGACTGTATACTGTAACACTGTTTATTACCTTTATACTTATTATGACTGTATACTGTGACACTGTTTGTTATTGCCATTATAGTTATTATAACTGTACACTGTAACACTGTTTATTATGGACATTATAGTTATTATGACTGTATCCTTTAACACTGTTTGTTATTGTGATTATACTTATTACAGCTGTATCCTTTAACACTGTTTGTTATTGCCATTATACTTATTACAACTGTATCCTGTAACACTGTTTGTTATTGCCATTATACTTATTATAACTGTATCCTGTAACACTGTTATTGCCATTATATTTATCATGAATGTACACTGTAACACTGTTATTACCATACTTATTATGACTATATACTGTAACACTGTTTTTTATTACCATTAAACTTATTATGACTGCAAACTGTAACACTGTTTGTTATTACCATTATACTTATTATGACTGGATATGGTAACACTGTTTGTTATTGCCATTATACTTACTACAACTGTATACTGTAACACTGTTTATTACCATTATACGTATTATGACTGTATACTGTAACACTGTTTATTACGGTTATACTTATTATGACTGTATAGTGCAACACTGTTACCATTATACTTTTTATGACTGTATACCGTAACACTGTTTATTACCATTATACTTATTATGACTGTATACTGTAATACTGTTTGTTATTACCTTTATACTTATTATGACTGTATCCTCTAACACTGTTTGTCATTGCCAGTATACTTATTATAACTGCATCCTGTAACACTGTTTGTTACTCCCATTATACTTATTATGAATGTATACTGTAACACTATTACCATTATACTTATTATGACTATATACTGTAACACTGTTTATTACCATTATACTTATTATGACTGTATACTCTAACACTGTTTATTACCTGTAACACTGTTTGTTATTACCATTATTCTTATTATGACTATTTACAGTAACACGGTTTGTTATTGTCATTATACTTATTACAACTGTATACTGTAACACTGTTTGTTATTACCATTATACTTATTAAGACTGTATACCATAACACTTTATTACCATTACACTTATTATGACTGTATACGTTAACACTGTTTGTTATTGCCAATATACTTATTACAACTGTGTACTGTATTTCTGTTTATTACCATTATACTTATTATGACTGTATAACACTGTTTATTACCATTATACTTATTATGACTGTATCCTGTAACAGTTTTTTATAGCCATTATACATATTCTAACTTTATCCTGTAACACTGTTTGTTATTGTCATTATACTTATTACAACTGTGTAGTGTAACACTGTTTGTTTTTACCATTATACTTATTATGACTGTATACTCTAACACTGTTTAACATTATACTTATTATGACTGTATACTGTAACACTATTACCATACTTATTATGATTATATACTGTAACACTGTTTATTACCATTATACTTATTGTGACTGTATACTGTAACACTGTTTGTTACTACCATTATACTTATTGTGACTGTATATTGTAACACTGTTTGTTATTACCATTATACTTATTAAGACTGTATAATGTAACACTGGTTATTACCTTTATACTTATTATGACTGTATCCTGTAACACTGTTTGTTATTGCCATTATACATATTCTAACTTTATCCTGTAACACTGTTTGTTATTGCCATTATACTTATTATAACTGTATCCTGTAACACAGTTTATTATTGCCATTATACTTATTATAACTGTATCCTGTAACACTGTTTGTTATTACCATTATACTTATCACAACTGTATCTTGTAACACTGATTGTTATTACCATTATACTTATTACAACTGCATCCTGTAACACTCTTTGTGATTGCCATTATACTTATTATAACTGTATCCTGTAATACTGCTATTGCCATTATACTTATTATGAATGTATACTGTAACACTGTTACTACCATTATACTTATTATGACCATAAACTATAACACTATTACCATTATACTTATAATGACTGTATACTGTAACACTATTTTTCTTACCGTTATACTTATTATGACTGTATACTGTAACACTGTTGGTTATTACCTTTATACTTTTTATGACTGCATCCTGTAACACTGTTTGGTATTGCAATTATACTTATTACAACTGTATACTGAAACACTGTTTGTTATTGCCATTATACGTATTATAATTGTATCCTGTAACACTGTTTATTATTGCCATTATAGTTTTTATAACTGAATCCTGTAACACTGTTTGTTATTGCCATTATACTTACTACAACTGTGTCCTGTAACACTGCTTGTTATTCCCATTATACTTATTATAACTGTATCCTGTAACACTGTTATTGCCATTATACTAATTATGAATTTACACTGTAACACTATTACCATACTTATTATGACTATATAATGTAACACTGTTTATTACCGCTATACTTATTATGACTGTATACTGTAACACTGTTATTACCATTGTACTTATTATGACTGTATACTGTAACAGTTTATTACCATTATACTTATTATGACTGTTTACGGTAACACTGTTTGTTATTACCATTATACTTATTATGACTGTATACTGTAACACTGTTTATTACCATTATACTTATTATGACTGTATACTTTAACATTGTTTATTGCAATTATACTTATGACTGTATACTGTAACACTATTACCATTACACTGTTTATTACCATTATACTTATGACTGTATACTGTAACATTGTTTAATACCTTTATACTTATTATGACTGTATCTTGTAACACTTTGTTATTGCCATTATACTTATTATGAATGTATACTGTAACACTATTACCATTATACTTATTATGACTATATACTGTAACACTGTTTATTACCATTATACTTATTATGACTGTATACTGTAACACTGTTTGTTATTGCCATTATACTAATTATAAATTTATCCTGTAACACTATTTGTTATTGCCACTATACTTATTATAACTGTATACTGTAAGACTGTTTGTTATTACCATTATACTTATTAAGACTGTATACGGTAACACTGTTTGTTATTGCCATTATACTTATTACAACTGTGCAGTGTAACACTGTTTGTTATTACCATTATACTTATTATGACTGTATACTCTAACACTGTTTATTAACATTATACTTATTATGACTGTATACTGTAACACTATTACCATACTTATTATGACTTGTTATTGCCATTATTCTTATTATAATTGCATTCTGTAACACTCTTATTGCCATTATACTTATTATGAATGTGTACTGCAACACTGTTATTACCATACTTATTATGACTATATACTGTAACACTGTCTATTACCATTATACTTATTATGACTGTATACTGTAACACTGTTTATTACCATTATACTTATTGTGACTGTATACTGTAGCACTGTTTGTTATTACCATTATACTTATTAAGACTGTATATGATAACACTGTTTGCTATTGCCATTATACTTATTATAACTGTGTAGTGTAACACTGTTTCTTATTACCATTATACTTATTATGACTGTATACTCTAACACTGTTTATTAACATTATACTTATTATGACTGTATACTATAACACTATTACCATACTTATTATGACTATATACTGTAACACTGTTTATTACCATATTTATGACTGTATACTGTAACACTGTTTATTACCTTTATACTTATTATGACTGTATACTGTAACACTGTTTGTTATTAGCAGTGTTACATATTATGACTGTATATGGTAAAATGTTCTGTTATTGCCATTATACTTATTACAACTGTATACTGTATCACTGTTTGTTATTACCATTATACTTATTAAGACTGTACACTGTAACACTTTATTACCATTACATTTATTATGACTGTATAGAGTAACACTGTTTGTTATTGCCAATATAGTTATTACAACTGTGTGCTGTAACTCTGTTTATTACCATTATACTTATTATGACTGTATAACACTGTTTATTACCATTATACTTATTATGACTGTATATTGTAACACTATCACCATTATACTTATTATGACTGTATACCGTAACACTGTTTATTACCTTTATACTTATTATGACTGTATCCTGTAACACTGTTTGTTATTGCCATTATACATATTCTAACTTTATCTTGTAACACTGTTTGTTACTGCCATTATACTTATTATAACTGTATCCTGTAACACAGTTTATTATTGCCATTATACTTATTATAACTGTATCCTGTAACACTGTTTCTTATTACCATTATACTTATCACAACTGTATCCTGTTACACTGATTGTTATTGCCATTATACTTATAACAACTGCATCCTATAACACTGTTTGTGATTGCCATTATACTTATTACAACTGTATCCTGTAATACTGTTATTGCCATTATACTTATTATGAATGTGCACTGTAACAATGTTACCATACTTATATACTATAACACTGTTATTACCATTATACTTATTATGACTGTAAACTCTAACACTGTTTCTTACCATTATACTTATTATGACTGTATCCTGTAACACTGTCTGTTATTGCCATTATACATATAACTTTATCCTGTAACACTGTCTGTTATTGCCATTATACATATAACTTTATCCTGTAACACTGTCTGTTATTGCCATTATACTTATTACAATTGTATACTGTAACACTGTTTGTTATTGCAGTTATACTTATTATAATTGTATCCTGTAACACTGTTGGTTATTGCCATTATATTTATTATAACTGTATCCTGTAATACTGCTTGTTATTGCCATTATACTTATTATAACTGTATTCTGTAATACTGTTATTGCCATTATACTTATTACAACTGTATACTGTAACACTGTTTGTTACTGCCATTATACTTATTATAACGGTATCCTGTAACACTGTTTGTTATTGCCATTATACTTATTATAACAGTATCCTATAACACTGTTTGTTATTGCCATTATACTTATTATGAATGTATACTGTAACACTATTACCATACTTATTATGACTATATACTGCAACACTGTTATTACCATTATACTTATTATGACTATATACTGTAACACTGTTTGTTATTACCTTTATACATATTATGACTGTATCCTGTAACACGGTTATTGCCAGTGTACTTATTATAACGGTATCCTGTAACACTGTTTGTTATTGCCATTATACTTATTATGAATGTATACTGTAACACTGCTTATTACCATTATACTTATTATGACTGTATACTGTAACACTGTTTATTACTTTTATACTTATTAGGACTGCATCCTGTAACACTGTTTGTTATTGCCATTATACTTATTATAACTTTATTCTGTAACACTGTTTGTTATTGCCATTATACTTATTAGAACTGTATACTGTGACACTGTTTGTTATTGCCATTTTAGTTATTATAACTGTATCCTGTAACACTGTTTACTATGGATATTATAGTTATCATAACTGTATCCTGTAACACTGTTTGTTATTGCCATTATACATATTCTAACTTTATCCTGTAACACTGTTTGTTATTGCCATTATATTTATTACAACTGTATCCTGTAACACTGTTTGTTATTGCCATTATACTTATTACAACTGTATCCTGTAACACTGTTTGCTACTGCCATTATACGTATTATAACTGTATCCTGTAACACTGTTATTGTCATTATACTTATTATGAATGTACACTGTAACACTGTTATTACCATACTTATTATGACTGTATACGGTAACATTGTTTGTTATTACCATTATACTTATTATGACTGGATAAGGTAACACTGTTTTTTATTGCCATTATACTTTCTACAACTGTATACTGTAACACTGTTTATTACCATTATACATATTACGACTGCAAAGTGTTACACTGTTTATTACCATTATACTTATTATGACTGTATACTGTAACACTTTTTATTACGGTAATGCTTATGACTGTATGCTGTAACACTGTTATTACCATTATACTTTTTAAGACTGTATACCATAACACTGTTTATTACCATTACACTTATGACTGTATACTGTAACACTGTTTGTTATTGCCACTATACTTATTACAACTGTATACTGTAACACTGTTTGTTATTGCCATTATACTTATTACAACTGTATCCTGTAACACTGTTTGTTTTTGCCATTATACTTATTATAACTGTATCCTGTAACACTGTTATTTCCATTATATTTATCATGAATGTACACTGTAACACTGTTATTACCATACTTATTATGACTATATACTGTAACACTGTTTTTTATTACCATTAAACTTATTATGACTGCAAACTGTAACACTGTTTGTTATTACCATTATACTTATTATGACTGGAAATGGTAACACTGTTTGTTATTGCCATTATACTTACTACAACTGTATACTGTAACACTGTTTATTACCATTATACGTATTATGACTGTATACTGTAACACTGTTTATTACGGTTATACTTATTATGACTGTATACTGTGACACTGTTTGTTATTGCCATTATAGTTATTATAACTGTACACTGTAACACTGTTTATTATGGGCATTATAGTTATTATGACTGTATCCTTTAACACTGTTTGTTATTGTGATTATACTTATTGCAGCTGTATCCTTTAACACTGTTTGTTATTGCCATTATACTTTTTATGACTGTATACCGTAACACTGTTTATTACCATTATACTTATTATGAGTGTATACTGTAATACTGTTTGTTATTACCTTTATACTTATTATGACTGTATCCTGTAACACTGTTTGTCATTGCCAGTATACTTATTATAACTGCATCCTGTAACACTGTTTGTTACTCCCATTATACTTATTATGAATGTATACTGTAACACTATTACCATTATACTTATTATGACTATATACTGTAACACTATTTATTACCATTATACTTATTATGACTGTATACTCTAACACTGTTTATTACTTGTAACACTGTTTGTTATTACCATTATTCTTATTATGGCTATTTACAGTAACACGGTTTGTTATTGCCATTATACTTATTACAACTGTATACTGTAACACTGTTTGTTATTACCATTATACTTATTAAGACTGTATACCGTAACACTTTATTACCATTACACTTATTATGACTGTATACGTTAACACTGTTTGTTATTGCCAATATACTTATTACAACTGTGTACTGTATTTCTGCTTTTTACCATTATACTTATTATGACTGTATAACACTGTTTATTACCATTATACTTATTATGACTGTATCCTGTAACAGTTTTTTATTGCCATTATAAATATTCTAACTTTATCCTGTAACACTGTTTGTTATTGTCATTATACTTATTACAACTGTATCCTGTAACACTGTTTGTTATTGCCATTATACTTATTACAACTGTATCCTGTAACACTGTTTATTATTGCAATTATACTTATTATAACTGTATCCTGCAACACTGTTATTGCCATTATACTTATTATGAATGTACACTGTAACACTGTTATTACCATACTTATATACTGTAGCACTGTTTATTACCATTCTACTTATTATAACTGTACACTGTAACACATTTTGTTATTACCATTATACTTAGTATGACTGTATACTGTAACACTGTTTATTACCATTATACTTATTTTGGCTGTATACTGTAACACTGTTTGTTATTACCATTATACTTATTATGACTGGATGCAGTAACACTGTTTTTTATTGACATTATAATTACTACAACTGTATACTATAACACTGTTTATTACCATTACACGTATTATGACTGCATAGTGTAACACTGTTTATTACTATTATCCTTATTATGACTGTATACTGTAACACTGTTATTACCATTATGCATTTTATGACTGTATACCGTAACACTGTTTTTACCATTATACTTATTATGACTTTATACTGTAACGGTGTTTATAACCTTTATACTTATTATGACTGTATCCTGTAACATTGTTTATTACGGTTATACTTATTATGACTGTATACTGTAACACTGTTCTTACCATTATATTTTTATGACTGTATACCATAATACTGTTTATTACCATTATACATATTACTGTATACTGTAACACTTTTTATTATGATTATACTTATTATGACTGTATACTGTAACACTATTACCATTATACTTTTTATGACTGTATACCGTAACACTGCTTATTACCATTGCACTTATGACTGTATACTGTAACACTGTTTGTTACTACCTTTATACTTATTATGACTGTATCCTGTAACACTGTTTGTTATTGCCAGTATACTTATTATAACTGTATCCTGTAACACTGTTTGTTATTGCCATTATACTTATTATGAATGTATACGGTAACACTGTTTGTTATTACCTTTATACTTATTATGACTGTATCCTGTAACACTGTTTGTTATTACCATTATACTTATTATGACTGTATACGGTAACACTGTTTATTGCCATTATACTTATTACAACTGTATACTGTAACACTGTTTATTACCATTATACATATTATGACTGTATACTGTAACACTGTTTATTACCATTATACTTACTGACTGTATACGGTAACACTGTTATTACCATTATACCTATTATGACTGTATCCTGTAACACACTGTTTTTTATTGCCATTATACTTACTATAACTTTATCCTGTAACACTGTTTGTTATTGCCATTATGCTTATTATAACGGTATCTTGTAACACTGTTTATTATTATTGCCATTATACTTATTACAACTGCATCCTGTAACACTGTTTTTTATTGCCATTATAGTTATTACAACTGTATCCTGTAACACTGTTTATTGCCGTTATACTTATTATAGGTTCATAGGTAGGTACTAGGCTATCTGCCCGAGGGCATTTGTAAGCATAGCCAAAGTGTGTCGGCTTTCGCAGCCCCATTGATTAATTAACTGATCCTCTGTCAAGCAGAGCCAATCAAGTGATCCCAGGGGTGCATTTTCTCTTACCCATCCACTCGTCGAGGTTTCTCTTGAAGCGTGTTAGTGAGGGGCTCTGCCCTGATGTAATTTGGAATTCTGTTCCAAAGCATGGGGAGTCTCTGTGACAGGAATCTATCCTTCCAGCATGTTCTATTTATTGTTGTGGTGAGGTTTATCTCAGTAGAGCACGTGCTCGCTGTGACTTGGATTTCTTTAGGTGGAGCATGTCCATCAATTCTGAGTTGGACATGGCTTTGTAAGTCAGACAGAGATCACCTCTGAGTAAGCGATATGCCACTGAGTACAGCCAGAGTTTTTTTAAGTCGGGCTGCATAGGACATATGTTTGAGACCAGTGATCCTCTTGGTGAGGTAGTTTTGTGGTCTTTCCAGCTGTTGGAAGTGTCTTGTGAGGTACATCCCAAATGGGGCATTGTACTCTATGATGGGTCTAATGAGTGATGAGTAGAGGGGCACTATAACCTCTTTATTTCTAGATGTGAACCCTTTAGTAATTAGATGGGCCACATAGAAGGATTTCCTAACTACTTTGGCAATATGATTGTCAAAGGTCCCCTGGGTCCCCTGATCTCTTATTACCTCTTCTGTATTAAGGGGGCTGCCACCTATGTGGTAATTCGTGGGTGTTTTGTTTTTCCCAAATGGGATGACTGTGCATTTTTTGGCATTTAGCTTGAGGCCATGACTTTGACACCAGGTGTCCGTCTCAGTAAGACCCTTTTGGAGGATGTCCGTGTCAGCCGGAGGGTCAATTATGGCTCCCAGTTTGCAGTCATCAGCGAACTTGGTTAGCCATAGTCCTCCTGTGTTTGCCTGTACTTCTGAGACGTATATGCCGAATAGTAGGGGTCCCAGGACCGAGCCTTGCAGGACACCATTTGTGACTGGTTTAGAGTCGGACCTGGAGCCTGCTATTCTTACCGTGTGAGATCTGTCTGTAAGCCAGTTAGCAACGCCTCTTGTGACGTAGAGGTTTATGTTTAGACTGGTGAGTTTTTCTATAATACCCGAGTGGGGAATGGTGCTGAAAGCCTTGGCGAGGTCAAGGTAGGCTGTGTGAACCACCTTTCACTCGTCTATGGCCTTGGTGACTGTCTCGAAGAAGTCAACCAGGTTTAGTAGGCATGATCTGCCCTTAACAAAACCAAACTGGATTGGGTCAAGTGTTTGGAGGTTCCCAATGTCTTTGTTAATGAGTTCCATGATGATGTGCTCCATAGCTTTGCAGACCAGGCTAGTCAGGCTTATGGGGCGATAGTTACCAGGGTCAGTTGTGGCCCCTCCTTTGTGGAGAGGAATAACCGTTGCTGTGCACCATTCTATGGGCATGTAGCCTGTAGACAGGCTGAGGTTGAACAGCGTGTTTAGGTGGGGGGGTTAGTTCGCTCTGTAGTTCATGCAAGATGCAGCCTGGGACACCATCTGGTCCCACTGACGCTGTGTTTTTGGCTTTTGAAAGGGCTCTTTTTACCTGTGCATCTGTGAATTTTGGGACACTACCCATTTCCGGTATTGTGGGCCCTTTTGGAGGTAAGAGGAAAGTGAAGTTTGTACTAAACCTATTTGCCAGGATGTTGGCAATATCAGTAGGTTCAGTATATTTTGTGCTATTTTGCACAAGTTCAGTGCATATCTGCGAGTTACCACTTAGATTCTTAACATAGCTAAAGAAGGCTTTGTGGTTATCTTTTGATTCCTTGGCTATTTTTCTTTCGAAGTTAGCCTTGGATGATTTCATGAGGGGCCTCAGTTTCTTACTGATACTGATCAGGGATCTTTCCTTCTTGGGATTTGCTTTTTTTCTGAACTAGTTTCTTCCTTCTATTGTATAACCTGTTTATTGCAGGGGTCCACCAAACTAGTTTCCTTCTCTTAGAGGAGTGAGTCTTGGTTTTGCTAGGGATGGCATGATCCATGCATCCTTGTAGGTGCTCATAGAGTGCATTTGTAAAGGTTTCTGCATCTTGGGCAGCATTATCCTTTAGCGTGGGGGCTGTGAAACTTACCACCTCTGTCTTAAGTAAGGTGAAGTTTGCTTTAAAAAAGTTTTTTACTGAGGTTTCCTTAGTTAGGTGTGGTGGTGGGGTGTGGACATCCAGAGTAATTAGTTTATGGTCTGATTTAACCAGTGACAGGTTGACCTCTGGTGTGGAACACCTGTTGCCCATGTTGGTGATGACAAGGTCCAATATGTTTTCACCTCTGGTAGGGACGTTTACCCACTGATCCAGGGCATTTGAGTTGATGAGTTCCAGGAAGCGCTGGGTCTGGGAATTTGTACTTGAATAGTTTTCCCTGGGAATAGTAGGGTAATTGAAATCGCCCAATATCAGGGTGTTTGGTAGGACCTTCATGTCTTCCATTGTCTCCAGAAAGGTGGAGTGGTGGTCCTGGGTCATGGAGGGTGATCTGTAGCAGGCCACAATTTGCATTGCAGATTTGCTCGATGTTAGTTGCACATGGATGATCTCAGAGGAATCATGCTGCGCCACTAACCTGGAGGTGTAGGTATCCTTGATGAATATGGATACACCCCCCTCCTTTTATGTTTTGGTCCGTGCTCTGTGGCCGAAACGTGTGGTATGAGTTGTAGCCTGGTAGTGCTGGGGTGCTCTCTGGAGCCTTGAACCAGGTTTCAGTTACTGCACAGATGTCGACGTTCTCTATACTGAGGAGTGCTTTGAGCATGTGCATTTTGAGATTTAAACTCCTGGCGTTGAGTAGCATAACCCTCAGTTTTTTGTTAATTGTGCTGTTTACGGAGGTGGGTTTGACATTTGAGCCTTGCCTAAAAAAGGCACTATGGGGGCAGCAAGAGCCTTGGCCAGTATTCGAAAGCTTAGGGGTGACAGGTGCAAGCCGCCTCTTGCAAAGCAACGCGGCTTGTCGAGCATGTCGTCCCAGGCTGACAGACACTGGATCTCCTTTGACTGACATCAGAAGCTTAGCCAATTGTTGAACTGATAATTTTTTTCTTTATACTGAGGTATCATTCTTGGTTAGAGCAGGATGCTACTCAGGGTCAGGGTCATACCAGCCTGGGCTAAATGATCAGGGAGCTCTTTTATGTCTCTTTTCATGTAGTCCAGGGAGGTACGTCTCAGGTCATTCACATCAACATGAACAATGACAGAGTCATATTTGTACTTGTTTTGGAGCGACCTGAGTGCTTGTGTTATGTGGCGGATTCTGGCTCCCGACAGCAGCTAACAGTAACCTTCTGCTTGTCCAGCCTAGTGAGTGGGACGTCAGTGTGCCTGACTATAGAGTCACCTATTGCTAGTGTGTTAGGTATGTTATTTCACCTTAAGGGCTGTGATTGTGTGGCACACTGATTTTGTGTTTTATGTGTTGTCTGGTTTGTGATGGGAAGTGCAGGTTGTTTGGGTGTCTGCTTTGGAGGTCTCCGATGCTTTTGCAGGATTTTATTTAGAGCCTCCGAGTGTGACTTTATGTACTTATGTGTATTTTTTGCCAGTGCTGTTTTAGTAGGTCTGTGTGCGGTTGGAGTTGTGGTGCAAGTGTTAACCTTCTTCTCTTGACTGTCTGTTCCAGTCTTGGGTACAGATAGCTTAGCTTCCAGTTTGGCTGTATAATTGCATCTCTTGCATATGTTAGTGTTTTGTGGTAGGAGGAGAGGGTTGTCTGTGTATATGAGGCAGTTGTAACATTGCCTAAGGATACCCAGATTCACCAGTTGGACTGGAGAGTGCACCTGAAGTTGCCCTTTGGTCATGCCTGAATAGTAGGATGAGCTGCTTATTCGCTTGGTTGGTGACGGGTGAATAAAGAGCCTTGCCCTGCTGGGCAATCAGTGTCAGGGTATATTAGTGCTTGCTATTAGGTCTGAGCAAGTGCTGGGCTGTAAGATGCTTTTTGAGTGCTTAGGTTGAGAGTTAGACTAGTTTCAAGGGAAAAACTGAAGAGGAGACTTAGTGGAGCCGGGAATAATTTAACCGTAGCTAACCGGCACTGCGCAAAACTGTGCGAACGCGTTTTTTATAGTAGGGAAATGAGAAAGATAGAAATTAGCCCAAAATGGCAGCTGGAAACACTCCTCTTGGGAAAGATAGGTTGCTCAAAGCTCCCCCTCTCTCACAGATGAACAGAGAAACTTCCTTCTATCCAAGTAAGGTATGGGCAACTCAGAAACTAGTATCACAGCCCTGAATTCAGCACTAGCCTGAAAACTGGACTATACTAGCTCAGAAAGGCGGGAAACAAGGAATGTGTTTGTTTTTTTGAAAAGATAAGGCAAACACAGTAAAAAATACACTTAAAACAGCTTTAAACGACTACAAATGATCAGAAAAGGCTATCACACTTCAGTGTGTAGCCTACAACAGTTAAACAAATTATTTAAACAAAAAACAATGTTTTAAAAGTGCAGGCAGTCAAATAAGTACAGTATGTGATAAAACAAGCTTTTAAATCACAATAAATGCTGGAAAATCTGTGTTAGGGTGGAAAACAGTTAAGTACAGCAAGAAAGTACAGAAAACTGATACTTAATCACTCCAAAGTCTCTCTACTAAGCTAGAAGGCTTGTATCAGTTTAAGGCTTTCTAGTGCTACTCAGTAGGTTAGTTACAGGAAAGATGGGAAACAAGCGCAGATGTGGTCTTTTAAACCAGAAATTTGAAAGAAATGGACAAACTGCCCAAATGGTCAATAAACTACAATTTCTGGGCCAAGAACCTCTCCTCTCATGGTAGACAGGCTACCTAGTGCTTACCACTCCACTGATAAGCTAGAAGCCTTTCCTCCAACACAGAAAGGCTTGCGGGGCTCAGAAGCTTACCAACAGTCCTGGATACAGCAATTCTGTATCTGGACTAGGCTAGTTACAGGAAAGGCGGGGAACAAGTACAAACGTAGGCTTTTAAACCAGCAAGTTGAAAGAGATGGAAAACTGCCCAAACGGCCAAATAAACTACAATTTCTGGGCCAAAACTCACTCTTCCCATGGAGGATAGGTTACCTAGTGCTTACCACTCCCACTGATAAGCTAGAAGGCTTTCCTCCAACACAGAAAGACTAGGGGGCTCAGAAGCTTACTAACAATCCTGGATACAGCAACTCTGTAACTGGACAAGGCTAGTTATAGGAAAGGCGGGAAACAGGCACAAGTGCGGCTTTCAAACCAGAAAGTTAAAAAGATGGAACAAAACTACTCAAATAGCCAATAGCTACAATTTCTAGGCCAGGGACCACTCCTCTTGTGGTGGATAGACTACCTGATGCTTACCACTCCCACTGATAAACTAGAAGGCTTCCCTCAAACACGGAAATGCTTGCGGGTCTCAGAAGCTTACCAACAGTCCTGGATACAGCAAATCTGTACCTGGACTAGACTAGTAACAGGAAAGGCAGGAAACAAGTGCAAACTCAGGCTTTTAAATCAGAAAAAGCTTCCCAAATGGCCAATAAACTATAATTTCTGGGCCAGAAACCACTCCTCCTGTGGTAGATAGGTTTCCTAGTGCTTACCACTCCCACTGATAAGCTAGAAGGCTTTTCTCCAACACAGAAGGGCTTGGGGGGCTCAGAAGCTTACCAAAAGTCCTGGATACAGCAAATCTGTACCTGGATTACACTAATTATAGGAAAGGCGGGGGACCAAACGCAAAACGGGCTTTTAACCACAGAGTAGAAAGAGATGGAAAAACTGCCCAAACTGCCAATGAACTACAATTTCAGGGCAAAAACCCACTCTTCCCGTGGTAGATAGGCTACCTAGTGCTTACCACTCCCACTGATAAGCTAGAAGGCTTTCATCCAACACAGAAAGGCTTGGGAGGCTCATTAGCTTACCAACAGTCCTGAATACAGCAAGTCTGTATCTGGACTTGACTAGTTATAGGATAGGCCGGAAACAAGCTTAGAATTTTTTTTTGTTACAGAAAAGCAGCTAAAACAGCAGTAAATACAATTCAAATTGTAGTGCAGGCCAGCACACCCGAGCGTGTAACAACACTACGGCAAATACAGTTCAAATAAATGCAATTAAATTAACACATGACTAAAAAACAAGTGCAGAAGGCAGTAAATTAGAAGGCTACTAACAAGCAGTAATAAGTGCAGAGTAAGAGCGACTGAACAGAGAACAGCACGCAGAAGAGCAACTAAGACAGTTATAGTAAGAGCAGATGAATAAGATATATATATATATATATATATATATATATATATATATATATATATATATACGGGTCTACCTGACATGGTCGACAGTTCATATGGTCAACAGTTTATTTGGTCGACAGTTCATTTGATCAACAAGCATTTTAGGTGGGGGGCTTCGACCCCCCCCCCCAACTATATATATCAAAAAATAATGTCCACGGAGGCAAGGGTTCACCCAAAAGATGCTTTATTCCAACAAAAACTCACAACCTTCACCACAGCTGACCTAGGTTTCGTCTGTATGACTTCATCAGAATGTGGTGAAAAAAGCAGCATATAAATACAACAATCACAATTAATGAATTTATTAAATAATTAACTAATTAATCAATTTATGAATACGTTAAAATCTAAAATAAAAATGAAAATAAAATAATGATAAACACGTACATGCCATATTAAAATTGAATAAGATGATTAGTTGATTTAAAATGTAATATAAATAAATAATATAAATAATGAATTTTATACTCAAACTACATTTAATGTATGTAAAAACTACATATTATTTATAATTAAAAAATGGAAATGAGATATATGCAACATGCCCAATAACAAAAAGGCGTTCAACCTCAACCTGTTAAATGCCTAAGTTTCAGCAGGGGTTTAAGCGACACACACTCGTTCAAACCAGGATAAATGTAAGCCTGAAGTCTTAGTTGCCATTTTAACTCACAAACATCAAGATGGCAATCTAAGACCCTTCCATGTTGGTCCTTAATCTGTTGTTGTATAACAAAAAACTTAAAATAATGATCTTCATAAGCCATGATGTGCCTAGCTAAAGAATTAGTCACTTTTTTATGTTTAATGTCTAAAATGTGCTCATTAATTCTCTCCCTGAACTTCCTACAGGTCTTACCAACATAAAATGCCGTGCACACCTGGCATTTGGCAAGATAAATCACATTTTGAGAATAACAGTCAAAATGGCCCATAAATTTAATAAAAGTGTGGTTAATCTTAATTTGTTTACCTGTTATTAAAATGTGTCTGCACGTCGTACATCTCCCACATTTGAAGTTACCCAAGTTTTTATTAGTCCTTTTTCTATCTTTTGAAGAACACTTATTTCGACAATTCACAGGGGTAGCTATGGGGGCAGCCTGTGCCCCCATACATGCTAACTATATAATGGCCTATTGGGAATCTAAATATGTATTTGATTGTGAATTTAGTCCATACATTAAATTTTACACACGTTTTTTAGATGACATCCTTATTATTTGGCAAGGGGACAAAAATATTCTAGAAGCATTTATTCGATACATTAATCAAACAGTGTGGTTTTTAAAGTTTACACATGAGGTAAACTACAACAATATTACATACTTGGATATTAGGTTGATTTTTGACAAGACAAAGAATTGTTTGATCTCTAAAATATATAGGAAGCCCACGTTCTCCAATTCATACTTACATTTTGATAGTTGGCATCCAGTCCATCAAAAGAAAGCCATTATCAAGGGGCAAATGGTAAGAGCAGCCCGTATGGTAAGTGAGGACGTGGACTTCCAGGTAGAGTTGGACTTCATGATGAATTTATTTTTGAATAGAGGGTATCCTAAACACATGTGTGATGAAATTAGACGTGAGGTTCAAATTAAAAGGGACAGCGGCCTTTATGTACCTATTTTAAATAGTGAAAAGGAATTTTTTAATGTTATAAATGGAAGTGTGAGTAGCAATGTTCCTTTCAAGGAACATTTTTTTATATATATTAACTTACAATGCGGATGCAGAGTACATTATTAGAATAATTGAAAAATACTGGGAATCCTTTTCTAAATTGGATGAATTTTCTGGGTTGGCTATACACAAACCCAAGTTTATTTTTAGAAAGGATAAAAGTTTAAAAGAAATTTTTGAGAATAGTACTAAGCCGGTTGAAAATAGGACTAATAAAAACTTGGGTAACTTCAAATGTGGGAGATGTATGACGTGCAGACACATTTTAATAACAGGTAAACAAATTAAGATTAACCACACTTTTATTAAATGTATGGGCCATTTTGACTGTTATTCTCAAAATGTGATTTATCTTGCCAAATGCCAGGTGTGCACGGCATTTTATGTTGGTAAGACCTGTAGGAAGTTCAGGGAGAGAATTAATGAGCACATTTTAACATAAAAAAGTGACTAATTCTTTAGCTAGGCACATCATGGCTTATAAAGATCATTATTTTAAGTTTTTTGTTATACAACAACAGATTAAGGACCAACATGGAAGGGTCTTAGATTGCCATCTTCATGTTTGTGAGTTAAAATGGCAACTAAGACTTCAGGCTTACATTTATCCTGGTTTAAACGAGTGTGTGTCGCTTAAACCCCTGTTGAAACTTAGGCATTTAACAGGTTGAGGCTGAATGCCTTTTTGTTATTGGGTATGTTGCAATAATTTCATTTCCATTTTTTAATCATTAATAATATATAGTTTTTATACATATTAAATACAGTTTGGGTATAAAATTCATTATTTATATTATTTATAATACATTTTAAATCAACTAATCATTTTATCCAATTTCAATTTTAACATGGCATGTACGTGTTTATATTATTTACTTTTTTATTTTCTTTTTTAGTTTATTTTAATGTATTCACAAATTGATTAATTGGTTAATTAATTAACAATTCATTAATTGTGATTGTTGTATTTATATGCTGCTCTTTTCACCACACTCTGATGAAGTCACACAGACGAAACCTAGGTCAGCTGTGGTGAAGGTTGTGAGTCATTGTTGGAATAAAGCATCTTTTGGGTGAACCCTTGCCTCCGTGGACATTATTTTTTACAAGTTTCATTTTTGTTCCTTGGTTTGAACTATATATATCAACTCCAGGTTTGCACAACATTGGGGAAGGGGGAAAATCTGCTTGTCGACGAAATGAGTGTCGATCATATGAACTGTCGACCATGTCAGGTAGACCCATATATATATATATATATATATATATATATATATATATATATATATATATATATATATATTTTTTTTTTTTTGAGGGAAGGAACAGAGCAGGATTAAGAGGCTACAGGGGTTGTCCTTCCCAAATGCTCACTTTGTAAGCAGTAGGAGTGCCTGAAATCAGAATATGATCTCACTGCAATCAGTTGAGTGAGCAAATGAGATGGGCCCAGAAGGATTATCCAAATACAAATCTACAAGAGGGGCGGGCAATTTCAAAGCCACCAACATTAATACCAAAACAAGAACAGGGAGGGTAGAGAGACAGCCACAATCTCAGTTGAGTTAATATTCAGTGAAAAACAAATAAATAAATTAAATATAGTACTATATGCAAAAGAGAAGATAAAAAAAAGAAGTTATGTACTTACCATAACGTTCCATGTGAGTTGTTTATCTCGCTGATGGGTTCGGAGCCGATCCTCGGCTCCGAAAAGGCCGATAGCAAAGCTTAAAGTTTGCCAGTAGCTCGAGACCAAGCCCCTTAGCCCACAATGCACTGCTGGAATTACCTCAGATCTTGTTTGCTGCAAATAAATATATATATATATATATATATATATATATATATATATATATATATACCCTTACCCTACTCTAAAAGGGGAACACTTTCCAAAGGAAAAGTACTGAGGAGCCAGGATAGTACTAGCCTCTAAGTCTACTGTCAGCCAGGAGGGGGAAGGAGGGAGGGATGTGAGAATAAAGGTGAGATAAACAATTCACATTGAACGTTATGGTAAGTACATAACTTCTTTATGTGAAGTTGTTAAATCTCGCCGTTTATTCTCACTGATGGGTAGCGTCCCTAGCACCCTCAATCTTGGGTGGCTCATGGGGTACATCTTTCAGCACCGTAGAGCCAAAGGAAGACCTGTCCCTGGCCGCCTTATCTACTTTTTAATGCGTAATAAAGGTATGAGGCTTAGACCAAGTGGCTGCAGCACAAATATTGTCAAGGGGCAATTTAGCTTGAAAGGCAGAAGACTTAGAAACGGCTCTGGTAGAATGAGCCTTAGGTCTGTGCATCAATGGCATGCTTGCATTCGCATAAACAAAGGATATACCGTCTGATAACCATTTAGATAGAGTTGTTTTAGCCACTGGATTTCCTTTTCTAGCCTCCGAAAAGGACACAAAAAGCTGATCTGATTTTCTGATATCCTTAGCTCTATCAAGATAAAATCTGAGCTGTCTGTGTACGTCAAGTTTATGCAGTATGTATTCCAATTTGTTAGAGTAGTTGGGGAAAAAGACTGGCAATTCAATAACTTGATTAATATAGGATTCACAACAGACTTTAGGCAAAAATGAGGGGTTTGTTCTGAGAGATACTCTATCAGCATGGAAAATCATGTAAGGAGGTCTGACAGATAATGCTTGGAGTTCTGACACTCTGCGGGCAGAAGTAATGGCCACTAGAAAAATGTTTTTTCAGGATAAATATTTGAGATCACAAGAAGATGCTGGTTCGAAAGGGGGGAGAATAATTTGAGACAGCATAAAGTTGAAATTCCAGGGAGATTAAGGAATTTTGACAGGAGGTATCATGTGAAGAACACCTTTAAAAAAGTTTTAGATAACTTATTGCCCATAACGTTCGAGCCATCGAATCCAAGGTGGAAATTTGAGATGGCAGTTAACTGGACTCGAACTGTGGTAGCTGCTGCTCCTTCATTAATAATCTTTGTCAAAAATTCTAAAATGGACGATTGCGGAGCTCGGAAAGGGTCAATTTTCTGTGTGTTGGCCCAAATTGAGAACCTTTTCCACTTACTGCAGTATAATTTCCTGGTGGATGGCTTGCGAGAAGACAAAACCATTTTTCTTGTATCTTCTGAGATTGAATGAAGCCTGGCAATTAGGGGAAGTGGATTAGCCAAGCAGTCGGCTTCAGGGACTGCAGGGAAGGATGGAGGTCCCCTGACAGGTGCGTCAAAAGGTCCAGAACTGGGTCCAGGATCCATGGATCTTCCAGCAGGTGATGGTGGAGAAAAGGGAACCAAATCTGTCGAGGCCAGTAAGGGGCTATGAGGATAACAGTCCTTTCCAGTGATTTTGCTTTCTGTAAAAATCTGGGTATCAATGGAAAGGGTGGGAATGCATAAAGGAGACCCGGAGGCCAATCGTGTATGAGTGCATCTCTCAGGGAATATCCCAGAGGTGGTATTAGGGCAAAGTAGCTTCTGCATTTTGAATTGATGTGGCCGGCAAAGAGGTCGCAGCAAGGCTGGCCCCATTTGTGGAAAATCAACTCCACAACCTGTTGTTTGAGAGACCACTTGTGAGGGAGCAATATCACCCTGCTTAGCATGTCCGCTATCACGTTGGATTTCCCCGGGATGTGCGTTGCTAACAGAAAATGCAGGGACGACACAGTCCATTGCCCAACTCGGAGGGCTTCTCGACAAAGGGGGTAAGATTTGGTACCACCTTGCTTGTTCAAGTACCAGACCACTGGCATGTTGTCCATCTGAATTACAATAGTTCCTAGAGGAAGAGAGTCCTGAAAGTACTGCAACACCAGAAGTACCGCTCTCAACTCCAGAACATTGATATGCAGATGTGACTCTTGAGCCGTCCATGTGCCTTGGGCAGTCTTTCCCTAAAAATGCCCCCCCCCACCCTATCAGGGAAGCATCCATGGTCACAGTGGCTACGGGGGGGGACAAAGGGCCTTCGGATTGTGACATAAAGAGACATCAACCACCACTGAAGGTCTCTCTTGCAGGAATCTGTGATGAGAATCATGTGGTGCATTGGCAGTTTCTGGTAAGAACACTGAGCAAAGAGGAGCCATTGAAGGATTCGCATATGCATCCTTGCGAGTGGGACGGCCAGGATAGCAGCTGCCATCAAACCTAGCACCTTCAAGACCTCTGCTACTGTAGTTCTGTTCTTTGACACCAGTGAGTTGGTGTGTTGGTGGAGAAGTGAGACTCTTTCGATTGCAAGACGTTGAGTGGTGGTTGAGGTATCTAACTCTGCTCCTATAAAAACGGTATGCTGCAAAGGCGATAAGGCAGACTTTTCGAAGTTGACTGTAATGCCTAATTGATGGCAGAGTGTCAGAGTGTATTGTGTTGCCTGAGTCAATTGATGCCTGGTGGTAGCAGTGAGGAGCCAATCGTCTAGGTATGGAAACACCTGGAATCATAGATGCCTCAGGTGAGCCGTGATCACTGCCATGCATTTGGTGAACACTCTGGGGGCTGTAGTGAGATGAAAGGGCAGGGCTTGAAACTGGTAATGATTGGCTCCCAGCCGGAAACGCAGGTGATTCCCTGGAGTGTCTGTTCATCCTTATGTGATAGTATGCGTCCTTGAGATCTATGGAGCACATCCAATCGCGTTTCCCTAGGAAGGGAAGAATGGAGTGAAGCATGACCATTCGGAACTTCTCTTTCTTTATGAACTGATTGAGTCTGCTGAGGTCCAAGATAGGTCTCCAGTCCCCTGTTTTCTTTGGTACCAAAAAGAATCTTGAGTAAGTTCCAAATCCAACTTGGTCTGCTGGGACTGGTTGAATGACTTTTTTTTTCTAGCAATTTGTGGACCTCTATGATTGCTTGTTCCCTGAGACTGGGTGGAACATCTGGGATTCTGTATACAGGAGTGGGAGGGGTAAAGAACGGTATGAAATATCCTCTGGAAATGATGCTTTGTACCCAAGTATCCGACGTTATGTTTAGCCAGGCTTCTGGGTACAAAGATAAGTGACCCCCGACTGCCTCCAGATCCGGACAGCCAGGCCTCCCTTCAGGGGCGCTGGTAGGGCTGACCAAAGAACTGTCATCTGCCGCCCTGTTGCTGCGGACCCCTCTGCCGCGCGGGCGGCATCTTCCATTATAACCCCCTCCTCTGCCTCTAGAGGGGGTTTCTCCACGTGTGTCTTGAAAGGTTCCCTGTGCTTTTCGGAACCACATTTGTCCACCCATAGGGCCCTTGGGATAGGGCCGAGTAGGGGTAGAAAAACAGACTCCAACGGCAGATAGGGTCTTGCCTTCCTACGCACACCTGGTTAAGGTTTCCTTTACTTTAGCCCAAACAGTGATGAGCCATTAAACGGGGTTTAATAAAGGAAGACTTAAAGGGCTCCGCAAAGGAACAGAGATGCATCCAGGCTTGTCTCCGCAGAGCAATGCCTGAACTAGCGGCTCTACTCGACCCATCAGCTGCATATGATATGAGAGATGCATGGACGAGTTCACAACCGAATTTAGGGTAGCAAGCTGTGTGTTGACTCTGTCGGCCACCCCTGCAGCTACCATACCCTGAAGAGTATCTCCTAGCTCTTTCAGGAGATCTCTTTGGAGTCTCGTGAAATGGGTTAAATAGTTTAGCGATCGAAGAGAAAAAGTTGCTGAACTAAACATGCGTTTCCCATATCTATCCATGATCCTAGACTATCTATTAGGAGGATGGATAGATGCGGATGTTTCAGATACTTCCTTTTTGGTGGCTTCAGCTACCACCATGGCATCAACAGGTACTCCCTTGGTCAAAAAGGCTTTGTCCACTGGGGTAGAGATAAACTTGTTTGGCTTCCGAGGGACAGGTTCCATGGCCTCCGGCAACTCCCACACCTTACAAGAGATCAGCTCCATGAGCTCATCGTAAGACGGAGACACCCAAGAAGTGGAAGGTTGAGACCCAAAAGCCTTCAAGAGCACTTACTCGTCCTCAGTAGGGGTTTTGGACTGCCAACCGCCCCTCTGACTCAGGATCTCTAATATCTCTGCAATGGAGATATCCTCAGAGGGGGATCAAGGGGACCCTTCTGACTCATCCAGGTCAGTGTCAGAAGTCAAAGACTCCTGTGGGGAGTCCAAGTGCCTCCTCTTGCACAATCTCTTCCTGGGTACCGCCTCAGATCTGGGGAGGTCTTGGAAGAGCAGGGGATACCCTGTGGGGGTACTTGAAACTCAGGGTCTCTACGCTTCACAGGGGAACTGGTAGATGAAGAAGCGGACACAGGAACTTGAGGGGAGAGGGAAGGCTGAACCAATGCTGATGATGTCTTAGGAGACATGACTCTCCTCATGGCATCGAAAGCGCCATGGCTCCGATGAGAAGGGGTAGACGGACCCGGACAGACCATCTGATCCTCCTGCACCGAAACCATAGACTCCGGGCCTGAGGTAGGCGCTGAGCTCATCCGAGCCCCCGACCCGACAGGAGAGTGTCAGCTCCTAGCGTCCTCGGTCGGCGCCGAGGATGTCTGAGTAGATGGAACCAATAACACTGGTGCGGGTCTCGGTTCCAAGGGTTCGAGAATCATCGGTTCCAGATCCTTCAGCACCGAGGGTCCAGTATGAGGAGTAGGAGGAGTAGTCGAATCCGGTTCAATGGTCTTCGGCTCCGACGAAGTGGTCGGTGCCGACAACAATTTAGCAAGTCTTGGTGCCCGTAAAAGCTTCTGCACTAGCCGATCCATGTCCAAATCAGGGAGGCTGACCGAAGACTTAGAGGAATGCACTGAAGGTGCTGACTAGAGCAGAGGAGATAAGGGAACTCGGAGACCGGCTACAAGACTGGGAGCTGGCTACGAACCAAAGGGACACTCGGTTCCGAGGACTGTGGAGCCGATGACCCTGTACCCTCTGATCTCTTTGCCTTCTTGGTCTGTTTGGAATCAGAATACTTCAATGAAGTGCTGGCACTTTCCTGGCTACCCAACGCTTCAGAAAAAGAATGCTGCAGTAACCCCCTATCTATTAGTTTTCTCCTCCTTTCTAAGAGAACCCTAGATGAAAAGGAATGACATATACTGCAGAGTCTTGGAGGTGTTTAGCCCCCAGACAATAGACACACTGGACATGTCCATCCGTAACGGACATTTTCTGTCCACAATCTGGACACTTTTTAAACCTCGATTTGGGGTGAGATTTTTCTCTCTCATCCAACATTCTTTTAAGAGAACACCACAAAAAAATACCTGTAAAGGCTAAATACAGGGCAAACTAATCCTACACTAATAACAATTAAAGATAGTAAGACTAAATAGGGCCAAGTAGGGCCTAACACCAAGAAACAAAAAAAAACTACACAAAGGGTAGGATCTATACAAACTAATCTACTTAAACTATATTATTTTAAACTAGAAACACACTGAACACTAACAATCACTCAAAAGAAAAGAAAAAAGGAGTTTTTTTAACTTGCGATTTTCAAAATGGTCCAAGCTAACTGGATCACCGAGATCTCTCTTGCCACGGCAAACTAGATCGGAGGTAATTCCAGCAGTGCATTGTGGGATAAGGGGCTTGGTCTCGAGCTACTGGCAAAACTTGAGCTTTGCTATTGGCCGTGTCTGAGCCGAGGATCGGCTCCGAACCCATCAGCGAGAATAAACGTTGAGATTTAACAACTTCACGTGTACTTAAATTCACTTAAATGTCCAGCTGATTTCAGGTAGATGTTAGCCGGCCAAAGCTCTGATATTAAGCAGAGATAACTCAAAATGCACCACTTATATAAGGCAAGACAGGATGTCAGTGATGAGCTGAAACTACCCCCAGTGCTATCAATGGCTACACAGAAATTCTAAAAAGTACTCTGTAGAGAGACAGCCACAACTTCAGTTGAGTTAATATTCAGTGAAAAATACAAATAAATAAATTAAATACAGTACTATATGCAAAAAAGCAGATAAAAGTGTACTTAAATTCACTTATACGTCCAGCTGATTTCAGGTAGATGTTAGCCGGCCAAAGCTTTAAGCAGAGATAACTCAAAATGTACCACTTATATAAGGCAAGACAGGATGTCAGTGATGAGCTGAAACTACCCCCACTGCTATCAATGGCTACACAGAAATTCTAAAAAGTACTCTGTAGAGAGACAGCCGCAACTTCAGTTGAGTTAATATTCAGTGAAAAACACAAATAAATTAAATACAGTACTATATATAAAAGAGCAGATAAAAGTGTACTTAAATTCACTTATACATCCAGTTGATTTCTGGTAGATGTTAGCCGGCCAAACTCTGAATGTATACTGTAACACTGTTATTACCATTATATTTATTATGACTGTATACTGTAACACTGTTATTGCCATTATACCTATTATAACTGTATACTGTAATACTGTTTATTACCATTATACTTATTATAACTGTATACTGTAACACTGTTTATTACAGTTATAACTGAATACTGTAACTCTGTTTATTACACTTATACTTATTGACTGCATACTGTAACATTATTACCATTATACTTATTATGACTGTATACTGTAAGACGGCTTATTACCATTATATTTATTGTGACTGTATCCAGTAACACTGTTTGTTATTACCATTATACTTATGACTGTATCCTGTTACACTATTTGTTATTACCATTATACTTATTATAACTGTATCCTGTAAACCTGTTTGTTATTGCCATTATACTTATTACAACTGTATACTGTAACACTTGTTTGTTATTACCATTAAACTTATTATAACTGTATCCTGTAACAATTTTATTGCCATTAGACCTTTTATAACTTTATCCTGTAACACTGTTTGTTATTGCCTTTATACTTATTACAACTGTATCCAGTAACACAGTTTGGTACTGCCATTATACTTATTATAACTGTATCGTGTAACACTGTTTATTACCATTATACTTATTATAACTGTACACTGTAACACGTTTTGTTATTACCATTACACTTATTATAGGTTCATAGGTGATCCCTGGGGTAAACTTTCTGTTTCCCAACCACTTGTCAAGGTTTCTCTTGAAGAGGGTTAGCGACTAGCTCTGCGTAATGTAGATTGGAATCTTTTTCCAGAGCATGGGAAGTCTCTGGGACAGAAATCTATCCCTCCAGCATGTCCTATTTATTGTTGTGGTGAGGTTTAGATCCCTGGAGTGTGTGGCTCGAGGGGATATGGTTTTCTTTAGGTGGAGCATGTCCATCAATTCTGGGTTGGACATGGCCTTGTATGTCAGGCAGAGATCACCTCTGAGTAGGCGGTATGCAACCGAGTACAGCTGGAGTTTCTTCAGTCGAGCTGCATAGGGCATCTGCTTGAGGCCAGTGATCCTCTTCGTGAGGAACTTCTGTGGTCTTTCCAGTTGTTGCAGGTGTCTTGTAAGGTACATCCCAAATGGGGCATTGTACTCTGTGATGGGTCTGATGAGTGATGCGTGGAGGGGCCCAATGACCTCTTTTGATCTGGATGCAAACCCTTTTGTGATTAGGTGGGCCACATAGAAGGACTTTCTAACCACTTTGGTAATGTGATTATCAAAGGAGAGGTTACTATCTACTTGGGTCCCCAGATCCCTTATTACATATTCCGTATTTAGGGGGCTACACCTATGTGGTAGTTTGTGGGTGCTTTGCTTTTTCCAAAGGGGATGACTATGCACTTTTTGGCATTTAGCTTGAGTCCATGGTTTTGACACCAGGTATCTGTCACAGTGAGACCCTTTTGGAGGATGTCTGTGTCAGCCGGAGAGTCAATTATAGCCCCTAGTTTGCAGTCATCTGCGAACTTGGTGAGCCATAGTCCTCCTGTGCTTGCCTGTACTTCTGAGAAGTATATGCCAAACAGGAGGGGTTCTAGGACTGAGCCCTGGGGAACGCCACTTGTAACTGGTTTAGAGTCAGACCTAGCTCCTGCAACTCTTATCATGTGGGTTCTGTCCGTGAGCCAGTTGGCAACCCATCTCGTGACGTAGGGGTTTATGTTCAGGCTGGTGAGCTTGTCTATAATACCTGAGTGGGGAATAGTGTCGAAGGCCTTTGCGAGGTCTAGGTAGGCTGCGTGGACCACCTTTCCCTCATCTATAGCCTTGGTAACTGTCTCAAAGAAGTCCACCAGGTTTAGGAGGCATGATCTGCCCTTAACAAAGCCGAACTGGGAGGGGTCCATTGTTTGGAGGTTTCCAATGTCTCTGTTAATGAGATCCATGATGATGCGCTCCATAGCTTTGGAGACCAAGGTAGTCAGGCTTATAGGGTGATAGTTCCCGTGGTCCAGTGTGGCTCCACCTTTGTGGAGCGGAATAACTGTTGCTGTGTGCCACTCTGTGGGCATGTAGCCTGTGGACAGGCTGAGTTGAAACGGTGTGTTTAGGTGAGGATTTAGTTCATCTTTGAGCTTGTGTAGGATGCAGCCCAGGACACCATCCGGTCCCATTGATGCTGTGTTTTTGGCTTTGGAAAGGGCTGTTTTAACCCGAGTGTCTGTGATTTCTGGGGCACTACATTCTTCTGGTATAGTTATGGGCGCTTTTGGGGGTGAGGGGGGGGTGACATTTGCACTGAACCTGTCTGCCAGTATGTTGGCTATATGGGACGGTTCAGTGTATTTTGTGCCATTCTGCACTAACTCTGAGCAGATGTGAGAATTGCCACTTAGATTCTTGAAATAGCTAAAGAATGCCTTCTGGTTATCTTTGGAGTCCATGGCAATTTTTCTTTCGATGCTAGCCTTGGATGATTTTATGAAGGAACGTAGTTTCTTGCTGATACTGATCAGGGATGTCTTCCCTTCTTGGGATTTTACTCTTTTCTGTACTAGTTTCCTCCTTCTATTGTATAGCTTGTTTATGGCAGGGGTCCACCAAACTGGTTTCCTTTTCTTGGAGGAGTGAGTCTTGGTTTTGTTTGGGATAGCATGATCCATGCATTCTTGTAGGTGCCCGTAGAGTGCATTAGTACAGGATTTTGCAGCTTGGACAGTGTTATCCTTTAGCATGGGGGCTTTGAAACTTCCCACCTTGGTCTTAAGTAATGTGAAGTTTGCTTTTGAAAAGTTTTTCACGGTGGTTTCTTTGACTGGGGGCGGTGGCGGAATGTGGATATCCAGAGTGATTAGTTTATGGTAAGATCAAACCAGCAAAGGGTTGACCTCACGTGTGGAACATTGGTCGCCCATGTTGGTGATGACCAGGTCCAATATGTTGTCACCTCTGGTGGGGGTGTTAAGCAGTTGATCCAGGGCATTTGAGTTTATATATTCTAGGAAATGTTGGGCCAGGGAGTTTGTACTTGAGTAGTTCTCCCAGTTAATGTTTGGATAATTGAAATCACCCAATATCAGGGTTTCCCAGTGTTTCCAGGAATGCGGAGTGGGGGTCCTGGGACACGGTGGGTGATATGTAGCAAGCTATAATTTGTATAGCAGTTTTGCCCGTTGTTAGTTGCATGTGGATGATCTCTGAAGCATCGTGCTGTGCCACTAACCTGGAGGTGTGGGTATCCTTGATGAATATGGATACTCCCCCACCTTTTTTATTTCGGCACAGGTTTTGTGGCCGAAATGTATGGTATGAGTTACAACTCAGCCTGCTAGTGCTGGGGTGCTCTCTGGAGCCTTAAACCATGTTTCTGTTACTGCACATATATCGATTTTCTCCATACTGAAGAGTGCCTCGAGTGCGCGCATTTTGAGGTTTAGATTTCTGGCATTGAGCAGCATTACCCTCAGTTTTTTGTTACTTGTGCTATTTACGGCGGTGGGTTTGTCTTTTCAGCCTTGCCTAAAAAAGGCATTATGGGGGTGGCAAGAGCCTTGGCCAGTATTCGAAAGCCTAAGGGTGACAGGTGCAAGCCATCTCTAGCAAAGCAGCGTGGCTTGTCAAGCATGTCATCCCAGGCTGACAGACACTGGATCCCCTTTGAATGACACCAGAAGCTAAGCCAATTGTTGAAATTGATAATGTTTTCTCTATACCGTGGTATCATTCTTGGTGACGGCAGGATGTTACTCAGGATCAGGTTCATACCAGCCTGGGCTACGTGATCAGAGAGCTCCTCCATGTCTCTTTTCATGTAGTCCAGGGAGGTACGGCTCAGGTCATTCACACCAACATGGACAATGACAGAGTCATATTTGTACTTGTTCTGGAGTGACCTGAGTGCTTGTGTTATGTGGCGGATCATGGCACTTGACTGGCAATTAACAGTAAACTTCTCCTTGTTCAGCGTAGTGAGTGGGACGTCAGTGTGCCTGACTCTATAGTCACCTATTACTAGTGTGTTGGGTATGTTATTTTGCCTTAAGAGCTGTGATTGTGTGGCACACTGGTTTTGTAAAGTATGTGTTTCATGGTTTGTGTTGGGGGTGGAGGTTGCTTGGATGTCTGCTTTGGAGGTCTCTGTTGCTTTTACAGATTTTTATTTAGAGCCTCCGAGTATGTTTTTGTGTATTTATGTGTGTTTTCTGCCAGTGCTGGTTTCATAGGTCTATGTGAGACTGGTGGTGTGATGCAAGTAATTCACTTCTCCTCTTGACTACCTGATCCAGTCTTGGGTTGAGAGAGCTTAGCCTCCAGTTTGGCTGTATAATTGCATCTCTCACATGTATTAGTGTTTGGTGGAAGGAGGAGAGGGTTGTCTGTGTACATGAGGTAATTGTAACATTGCCTCAAAATGCCCAGATTCACCAGTTGGACTGGAGAGTACACCTGAAACTGCCCTTTGGACATGCATGGATAGGAACAGTGAACTGTTTTACTGATTCGCTGGTAAGGTCGAATAGAGAGCCTTGTCCTTCTCTACAGTACAAGGGGGTCTAGTGCTAAGGTTTATTAGTGCTTGCTATGAGTTTTGGGCAAGTGCAGGGATGATAAGTGAATGATCTGAGTGCTTAAGTTGAAAGTTTGTCTAGTTCCAAGGGAAAAATTGAAGAGTACACTTTGTGGAGTTGGAAATAGTTATACCCTAGCTAACCGGCACTGCTCGGCGTGCAAAACCACACAAATGCGGGTTTTATACAGGGAAATGAAAGAGATAAAAATTAGCCCAAAATGGCAAATAAACTACTAATTACTGGGCTGAAACCACTCCTCCAGGGACAGATAAGCTGCTCAAAGCTCCCTCTCTCACAGTGAATAGAGAAACTTCCTTCTATCCAAGTAAGGTATGGGCAAACACAGAAACTTATAACACAGCCCTGAATTCAGCACTAACCTGAAAACTGGACTAAACTAGCTTAGAAAGATGGGAAAACAAGTATTTTTTTTGTTTTTTTCTCAGAAAATAAAGCAGATACAATAAAAAAAAAAACACTTTAAATGCACATAAATGGCTATTACACTTGAGTGTGTAGCCTACAACAGTTAAACAGGTAATTTAAACACAAAAACGACTTTGTTAAAGTGCATGCAGTAAAATAAGTACAATATGTTGATGAAACAAGCTTTTTAAATCACAGAAACTCTAGAAAATCAGACTTTTAGGTGGAATTAGCTAAAGGCAGCATGAAAATGCAGAAAAATTATACTTAATCACTCCAAAGTCTCTCTTTTGTCTCTCTGCTGCTGCAGAACTGTGCAGGGCACCATGCAGGAGCTTGCTGAGCTGTATACTAGCACAAAAACCTTGGAAATGGGGGGTTTATAGCAGGGAAATGAAAGAGATAGAAATTAGCCCAAAATGGCCAATAAACTACTAAATTCTGGGTTGAAACCACTCCTCCAGGGACAGATAGGCTGCTCAAAGCTCCCACTCTCACAGTGAACAGAGAAACTTCCTTCTATCCAAGTAAGGTATGGGCAAACACAGAAACTTGTAACACAGCCCTGAATTCAGCATTAACCTGAAAACTGGACTAAACTATCTTAGAAAGGCGTAAAAACAAGTATATTTTTGTTTTTTTGTTTTTTTTTCAGAAAATAAAGCAGATACAATAAAAAAAAACATTATACTTATGACTGTATATTGTAAACTATTATCATTTCACTTATTATAACTGTATCCTGCAACACTGCTTATTAGCATTACACTTATTATGACTGTATCCTGTAACACTATAACCATTATAATTATTATAACTGTATCCTGTAACACTGTTTGTTATTACCATTATACTTATTATAACTGTATCCTGCAACACTGTTTGTTATTGTCATTATACTTAATATAACTGTACACTGTAACACTGTTATTACCGTTATACGTATAACTTGAACACTGTTTGTTATTGCCGTTATACTTATTATAACGGTATACTGTAACACTGTTTGGTATTTCCATTATACTTATAGCTGTATACTGTAACACAGCTATTACCATTATACTTATTATAACTGTAAAACTATTATTAACATTATACTTATTATGACTGTATACTGTAACACTGTTTATTACCATTATACTTATAACTGTATACTGTAACACGTATTGCCATTATACTTATACATTGGAACACTGTTATTGACATTATACTTATAACTGTATACTGTAACACTGTTTAGTATTGCCATTATACTTATTATAACTATATACTGTAACACTGTTATTGCCATTATACTTATAACTGTATACTGTAACACTATTACCATTATACTTATTATGACTATACACTGTAACACTGTTTATTACCATTATACTTAATATGACTGTATACTGTAACACTGCTATTATCATTATACTTTTTATAACTCTAACACTGTTTGTTATTGCCATTATACTTATTATAACTGTATACTGTAACAGGTTATTACCATTATACTTATTATGACTGCATACTGTAACACTGTTTGGTATTGCCATTATACTTATTACAACTGTATACAGTAACACTGTTTATTAGCATTATACTTATTATGACTGTATACTATAACACTGTTTGTTATTACCATTATACTTATTATGACTGTATACTGTAACACTGTTTGTTATTACCTTTATACGTATTATGACTGTATCCTGTAACACTGTTTGATATTGCCATTATACTTATTATACCTTTATCCTGTAACATTGTTTGTTACTGCAATTATACTTATTACAACTGTATCATGTAACACTGTTTGTTATTACCATTATACTTATTATAACTGAATCCTGTAACACTGTTTGTTATTGCTATTATACTTATTAGAACTGTATCCTGTAACACTGTTTGTTATTGCCATTATACTTATTTTAGCTGTATCCTGGAACACTGTTTGTTATTGCCATTATACTTATTATAACTGTATCCTGTAACACCGTTATTGCCATTATACTTATTATGAATGCATACTGTAACACTGTTTGTTATTGCCATTATACTTATTATGACTGTATATGGTAAACCTGTTTGTTATTGCCATTATGCTTACAACTGTATACTGTAACATTGCTTGTTATTACCATTATACTTATTATGACTGTATAGTGTAACACTGTTTATAACCATTATACTTATGACTGTATACTGTAACACTGTTTATTAACATTATACTTATTATGACTGTATACTGTATCACTACTACCATTATACTTATTATGACTGTATATTACCATTATACTTATTATGATTGTATCCTGTAACACTGTTTGTTATTGCCATTATACTTATTACAACTGTATTCTGTAACACTGTTTAATGGCATTATACATATTATGAATGTATACTGTAACACTATTACCATTATACTTATGACTATATACTGTAACACTGTTTATTACCATTCTACTTAATATGACTGTACACTGTAACACTGTTATTATCATTGTACTTATAAATGTAACACTGTTTGTTACTGCCATTATACTTATTAAAACTGTATACTGTAACACTGTTTATTACCATTATACGTATTATGACTGCATACTGTAACACTGTTTTTTAATGCCATTATACTTATTATGACTGTATGCGGTAATACTGTTTCTTATTGCCAGTATACTTATTATGACTGTTATTACCACTATACTTATTATGACTGTATCCTGTAACACTGTTTGTTATTACCATTAGACTTATTATGACTGTATACGGTAACACTGTTTGTTATTGCCATTATATTTATTACAACTGTATACTGTAACACTGTTTGTTATTGCCATTATACTGTACCATAACACTGTTTGTTATTACCATTATACTTATTATGACTGTATACTGTAACACTGTTTGTTATTACCTTTATTCTTATTATGACTGTATCCTGTAACACTTGTTATTGCCATTATACTCATTATAATTTTATCCTGTAACACTGTTTGTTATTGCAATTATACTTATTACAACTGTATCCTGTAACACTGTTTGTTATTACCATTACTCTTATTATGACTGTATACTGTATCACTGTTTATTACCTTTATACTTATTATGACTGTATCCTGTCACACTGTTTATTGCCATTATACTTATTATAACGGTATCCTGTAACACTGTTTGTTATTGCCATTATACATATTATAACTGTATCCTGTAACTAGGTTTATTATTGCCATTATACCTATTATAACTGTATCCTATAACACTGTTATTGCCATTATACGTATTACAACTGTAACCTGTAACACTGTTTATTACCATTATATTTATTATGACTGTATACGGTAACGCTGTTTGTTATTGCCATTATACTTACTACAACTGTATACTGTAACACTGTTTATTACTTATTATGACTGTATAGTGTAACACTGTTTATTACCATTATACTTATTATGACTGTATACTATAATACTGTTTATTACAATTATACTTATTATGACTGTATACTGTAACACTATTACCATTATTCTTATTATGACTGTATACCGTAACATTGTTTGTTATTACCATTATACTTATTATGACTGTATACTGTAACATTATTACCTTTATATTTATTATGACTGTATCCTGTAACAGTGTTTGTTATTGCCATTATACTTATTACAACTGTATCCTGTAAAACTGTTTGTTATTGCCATTATACTTACTACAACTGGATACTGTAACACTGTTTATTACCATTATACGTATCATGACTGTATAGTGTAACACTGTTTATTACCATTATACTTATTATGACTGTATACTGTAACACTGTTTATTACAATTATACTTATTATGACTGTATACTGTGACACTGTTATTACCATTATACTTATTATGACTGTATACCTTAACACTGGTCGTTATTGCCATTATACTCATTATGACTGGATACTGTAACACTGTTTATTACCTTTATACTTATTATGACTGCATCCTGTAACATGGTTTCTTATTGCCATTATACTTATTACAACTGTATCCTGTAACACTGTTTGTTAATGCCATTATACTTATTATGAATGTATACTGTAACACTATTACCATTATACTTATTATGACTATATACTGTAACACTGTTTATTACCATTATACTTCATATGACTGTATACTGTAACACTGTTTATTACCATTATACTTATGACTGTATACTGTAACACTGTTTGTTATTACCATTATACTTATTATGACTATATACGGTTACACTGTTTACTGCCATTATACTTATTGCAACTGTATACTGTAACACTGTTTATTACCATTATAATTATTGTGACTGTAACACTGTTTTTTACCATTATACTTATTATGACTGTATACTGTAACACTGTTTATTACCTTTATCCTTATTATGACTGTATTCTGTAACACACTGTTTGTTATTGCCATTATACTTATTATAACTTTATCCTGTAACACTGTTTGTTATTGCCATTATACTTATTATAATTGTATCCTGTAACGCAGTTTATTATTGCCATTATACTTATTATAACTGTATCCTGTAACACTGTTTGTTATTGCCATTCTTTAGTTATGTCAGTAACATGGGAGGAAACTCCCAGATATGCTCTTTATTGTTGCATAACGGTACAAAATATACCGAACCTACAGATATAGCCAACATCCTGGCAGACAGATTCAGCGCAAACTTCTCACCCCCTTCCCCCCAAAGGAGCAAATGCCTATCCCAACTGAATGTAACCTCCCTGACATCACAGATGCACAGGTGAAAGCTGCCCTCTCCAAAGCAAAAAACACCGAATCTATGGGACCAGACGGTGTCCCAGGCTGTGTCTTACACGAGCTCCAAGAAGAACTCAACCCTCACATTAAGTCACTGTTCAAACTTAGCCTTATTACAAAAGGATATGTACCCAAAGAATGGCGTACAGCTACAGTGGTCCCACTCCACAAAGGTGGTGCCACAACGGACCCCGGAAACTATCGCCCCATAATCCTGACTAGTCTGGTCTATAAAGCTATGGAGCGTATTATCATGGAACTCATAAACAAAGACATTGGGAGCCTCCAGACACTGGACCCTACCCAATTCGGCTTTGTTAAGGGCAGATCTTGCCTCTTAAACCTAGTTGATTTCTTTGAAACAGTTACCAAAGCCATAGATGAGGGCAAGGTAGTCCACACAGCCTACCTGGACCTCACAAAAGCCTTCGACACAATACCCCATTCAGGCATCATAAATAAGCTTACCAGCTTAAATATCAACCCCTATATCACAAGATGGGTTGCAAACTGGCTCAGAGATAGAACCCACATGGTCAGAATTGCAGGTGCCATGTCCGAATCCAAACCAGTTACAAGTGGCGTCCCACAGGGCTCAGTTCTGGGACCTCTCTTGTTCGGTATATACTTCTCTGAGGTTCAGGCTAACACGGGGGGGGATTATGGCTGACAAAGTTCGCAGATGACTGCAAACTGGGGGCCATAATTGAATCTCCAGCTGACACAAGCATCCTCCAAAAGGGGCTCACAGAGATGGATGCTTGGTGCCAGAGCCACGGCCTCAAGCTAAATGCTAAAAAGTGCATAGTCATCCCCTTTGGGAAAAACAAGGTGCCCACAAATTACCTCATAGGTGGTAATCCATTAAGTATGGAAGAAGTAATTAGAGATTTGGGGACCAACATAGATAGTAATCTCTCCTTTGATAATCACATTGCCAAAGTGGTTAGAAAGACCTTCTATATAGCCCACCTTATCAAGAAAGGGTTCGCATCTAGATCAAGAGAGGTCATTGTGCCCCTCTACTCATCACTCATCAGGCCCATAATTGAATACAATGCCCCTTTTGGGATGCACCTTACCCGACACTGGAGAGACCCCAAAAGTACCTCACCAAGAGGATCATGGGCTACAAACAGATGTCCTACGCAGCTCGACTAAAGAAGTTCCAACTCTACTCAGTTGCTTACCGCCTACTCCATGCCTGACATACAAAGCCATGTCAAACCCAGAATTAATGGACATGCTCCACCTCAAAAAATCCAAGTCCCTTAGTGCTACACGCTCCAGGGACCTAAACCTCAGCACAAAAATAAATAGGACATGCTGGAGGGACAGATTCATTTCCCAGAGGCTCCCCTCACTCTGGAATAGAATCCCAATTCATGTTAGACATAGCCCCTCGCTGACCCTCTTCAAGCGAAATCTGGACGCGTGGATGGAAAATTGCAAATTCACCCCTGGGATCTCTTCTGTGTCCCTGCTAGACAGAGGCACAGCAAACTAATCTTAAAAGGGTACCTTCTGTGACCTACTTTACAGAGGCACAGTAAGCTAATGTAATAGGGAGGTGGAAGCCAAATACACTCTGGCTAGGCTTATAAATGCCCTAGGGCAGATAGCCTAGTATCTACCTATGAACCTATTATACTTATTGCAACTGTATCATGTAACACTGTTTGTTATTGCCATTATACTTAGTTTAACTTTACCCTGCCATTATACTTATTATGACTCTATACTATAAAACTGTTTATTACCATTATACTTATTATGATTATAAACTTTAATACTGTTTATTACCATTATACTTATTATGAATGTATACTGTAACACTATTATCATTATACTTATTATGTAGTCCAATCACCATATACGCTGTTCCCTATGGCAATAAAACGGAATGAAACTCCAACAAGTGAAATGAACAAAATTGGTCGCACCAAACAGTCCTAAATCTTCAGTAAAACTTTTATTTACGTAAAACAAAGTGAGCGCTTTCGCCCAGAGGCTTCTTCAGACTTATAATACTGTACACAGTCCTTCAATCATTTAAATAGCCCTCCATGAGTTGTGATTGGTTACAAGATCTGCATTTAAAATACAATGCTATTTAAAGTGCTAAATACATAATTGTGTATTCCTTTTTTAAAAATATAATAAAAGAAGATCCATAAACACAAACAAAAACATGAATGCAAAAATAAATACATTATGAAAGAAATATCATAGAAACTCAAGCACATATAACTGTGCTAATTATATATAAAAAAAATCATGTGTACTGTCATCTATATAAAAAAAAGTCATGTACCTTAAAAAAGCATGATGGATATACTATACGAATATACACAAACATACCAGCCATGTATAAAAAGCATATAAAAAACACTGACTGTTCTAGCCATTCTTGAAAACTCATATACACTGGCAAAAAGCATAAATGGTATTCCATACAAATAATACAAAATACACCTATTGGAGAATATAATAATAAACTCATGTTTACCTCGGTCTATATATCCTCCTACTCTTTAAAAAAGGTTTAATCTGAACCTTATCATTGAGACCAGGGGGTTCATCTGCTCTCCATCTAATAATCCATCTGGTCTCACATTCCAATGTTTTATTTATAAGGTCACCACCTCTTAAACCTTGTATGAGTGTCTGTATAACATAAAATTTAAAAGTATGGTCAGCTCCTGCTTCCTTATGATGTCTGGCTAAAGCATTAACATCTGAGCCTAATCTAATATGGTAATTGTGTTCCCTAATACGTTCCTTTAAAGTACGATTGGTCTTCCCAATGTAGAAAGCCGGGCATGAGTTACAGGTGGCCACATAAACAACATTTCTGCTCTCACAATTGGTATTGGTGTGAAAACTGAACCTACGTCTTGTGTTCGGGTGTACAAACTCAGTGTTCAAATTTATGAAATTACACTGATTACATTTACCACAAGGCACAGTGTTCAAGTCAATTCCTATGTTGTTCTTCCTATTGCAAGCATACTTAGGCCTGCATAGCAGGCTCTTCAGGTTAGGGTGATTTTTATACGCCACTCTCAGCTTGGGACCTACAACCTTACTCATTTCCCTATCTGATAGTAAAATGTCCCAATGCTTATACATAAACCCTTTTACTTCTAAACTTGCTTTACTAAAGAACATGGTGGCTCTAATATCATTAGTAGATACTGTTGTTACCTCAGAATGTTCAGGCTGCTCCAAAAAATAAGGTCTCGCTCTATTGGGTCTTAAAAGGTCCACTTCAGTGATTGTCTCATTAATTACATATTCATCATACCCCCTATCTAAAAATCTTTTCTTGAGGTCTTCCACTTCAGACCTATAATGCTCATCACTAGGATTGAGCCTGGACACTCTCATAAATTGTCCTTTCAAAACATTGTTAAAAACATGTAAGGGGTGCATACTTTGTCTATGAAGTAAAGTATTCCTATAGCACCCCTTTCTATGTATGGACGTATTCAGCAGGCCATTAGACATTCTATATATTTCTACATCCAGAAAAGAAATATTAGTCCTGGAAAAGTTCAAAGTGAACTTCAAAAAATTAGTAGAGGTATCCATGTAATGAACAAAAGTTCTTAGGGACTCCTCGTCCCCTAACCAAACAAAAAAGAGATCATCCACAAATCTACGGTACATACCTACAAATTCCTTAAAGTGAACATTCTCACACAAGAACTTATCTTCCCATGTCGCCATAACTAAGATGGCGTAGCTATTGGCACAGGATATGCCCATAGCTACGCCATCTCTCTGAAGAAATAAATCATCACCAAAAACAAACACATTGTTCGCAAGAATGGTTTCAAGATATAAAGCAATCAGATCTACCTTCTCAGTGTTGAATGGTTGATCCTCACTCAACTTATACAAGACAGTTGAGTGAGGATCAACCATTCTTTTTAGTGACTTTAGATGTTGTGAGTCTTTTCACAGTAATTCCAAATGAAGTGGGTATCAATTATATACTAGAATATCTACGTACACACTCACACTTCTCCACTGAGAAGGTAGATCTGATTGCTTTATATCTTGAAACCATTCTTGCAAACAATGTGTTTGTTTTTGGTGATGATTTATTTCTTCAGAGAGATGGCGTAGCTATGGGCACATCCTGTGCCAATAGCTACGCCAACTTAGTTATGGCGACATGGGAAGATAAGTTCTTGTGTGAGAATGTTCACTTTAAGGAATTTGTAGGTATGTACCGTAGATTTGTGGATGATCTCTTTTTTGTTTGGTTAGGGGACGAGGAGTCCCTAAGAACTTTTGTTCATTACATGGATACCTCTACTAATTTTTTGAAGTTCACTTTGAACTTTTCCAGGACTAATATTTCTTTTCTGGATGTAGAAATATATAGAATGTCTAATGGCCTGCTGAATACGTCCATACATAGAAAGGGGTGCTATAGGAATACTTTACTTCATAGACAAAGTATGCACCCCTTACATGTTTTTAACAATGTTTTGAAAGGACAATTTATGAGAGTGTCCAGGCTCAATCCTAGTGATGAGCATTATAGGTCTGAAGTGGAAGACCTCAAGAAAAGATTTTTAGATAGGGGGTATGATGAATATGTAATTAATGAGACAATCACTGAAGTGGACCTTTTAAGATCCAATAGAGCCAGACCCTATTTTTTGGAGCAGCCTGAACAATCTGAGGTAACTACAGTATCCACAAATGATGTTAGAGCTACCATGTCTTTTAGTAAAGCAAGTTTAGAAGTAAAAGGGTTCATGTATAAGCACTGGGACATTTTACTATCAGATAGGGAAATGAGTAAGGTTGTAGGTCCCAAGCCGAGAGTGGCGTATAAAAATCACCCTAACCTGAAGAGCCTGCTATATAGGCCTAAGTATGCTTGCAATAGGAAGAACAACATAGGAATTGACTTGAACACTGTGCCTTGTGGTAAATGTAATCAGTGTAATTTCATAAATTTGAACACTGAGTTTGTACACCCGAACACAAGACGTAGGTTCAGTTTTCACACCAATACCAATTGTGAGAGCAGAAATGTTGTTTATGTGGCCACCTGTAACTCATGCCCAGCCTTCTACATTGGGAAGACCAATCGTACTTTAAAGGAACGTATTAGGGAACACAATTACCATATTAGATTAGGCTCAGATGTTAATGCTTTAGCCAGACATCATAAGGAAGCAGTAGCTGACCATACTTTTAAATTTTATGTTATACAGACACTCATACAAGGTTTAAGAGGTGGTGACCTTATAAATAAAACATTGGAATGTGAGACCAGATGGATTATTAGATGGAGAGCAGATGAACCCCCTGGTCTCAATGATAAGGTTCAGATTAAACCTTTTTTAAAGAGTAGGAGGATATATAGACCGAGGTAAACATGAGTTTATTATTATATTCTCCAATAGGTGTATTTTGTATTATTTGTATGGAATACCATTTATGCTTTTTGCCAGTGTATATGAGTTTTCAAGAATGGCTAGAACAGTCAGTGTTTTTTATATGCTTTTTATACATGGCTGGTATGTTTGTGTATATTCGTATAGTATATCCATCATGCTTTTTTAAGGTACATGACTTTTTTATATAGATGACAGTACACATGATTTTTTTTATATATAATTAGCACAGTTATATGTGCTTGAGTTTCTATGATATTTCCTTCATAATGTATTTATTTTTGCATTCATGTTTTTGTTTGTGTTTATGGATCTTCTTTTATTATATTTTTTAAAAAAGGAATACACAATTATGTATTTAGCACTTTAAATAGCATTGTATTTTAAATGCAGATCTTGTAACCAATCACAACTCATGGAGGGCTATTTAAATGATTGAAGGACTGTGTACAGTATTATAAGTCTGAAGAAGCCTCTTGGCGAAAGCACTCACTTTGTTTTACGTAAATAAAAGTTTTACTGAAGATTTAGGACTGTTTGGTGTGACCAATTTTGTTCATTTCACTTGTTGGAGTTTCACTCCATTTTATTGCCATAGGGAACAGCGTATATGGTGATTGGACTACATTTTTATATTTTCTTTACGCTTGTTCCCGTCTCCGCTTGTGTGCTACTCTGCATTGGGATTGTCATTATACTTATTAAGACTATATACTGTAACACTGTTTATTACCATTATACTTACTATAACTGTATAGTATAACACTGTTATTTCCATTATACCTATTATAACTGTATTCTTTAATACTGTTTATTACCATTATACTTATAACTGTATACTGTAACACTGTTTATTACAGTTATACTTATTATAACTGTATACTGCAACACTGTTTATTACCATTATACTTATGACTGTATCCTATAACACTGTTTGTTATTACCATTATACTTATTATGACTGTATAGTGTAACACTGTTTGTTATTACCATTATACTTATTAGGACTGTATACTGTAACACTGTTTATAACCATTATACTTATTATGACTGTTTGTTATTACCATTATACTTATTATGACTGTATCCTGTAACACTGTTTGTTATTACCAGTATTCTTATTATAACTGTATCCTGTAACACTGTTATTGCCATTAGACTTTTTATAACTATATTCTGTAACACTGTTACTGCCATTATACTTAGTATAACTGTATCCTGTAACACTGTTTATTACCATTATACTTATTATGACAGTATACTGTAACACTGTTTGTTATTACCATTATACTTATTATGACTGTATAGTTTAACACTGTTTGTTATTACCATTATACTTATTATGACTGTTACTGTAACACTGTTTATTACCATTATACTTATTATGACTGTTTGTTATTACCATTATATTTATTATAACTGTATCCTGTAACACTGTTATTGCCATTAGATTTTTATAACTGTATTCTGTAACACTGTTTGTTACTGCCATTATACTTAGTATAACTGTATCCTGTAACACTGTTTATTACCATTATACTTATTATGACCGTATACTGTAACACTGTTTGTTATTACCATTATACGTATTATGACTGTATAGTGTAACACTGTTTGTTATTACCATTATACTTATTATGACTGTATACTGTAACACTTTTTATTACCATTATACTGATTATGACTGTTTGTTATTACCATTATACTTATTATGACTGTATCCTGTAGCACTGTTTGTTATTACCATTATACTTATTATAACTGTATCCTGTAACACTGTTTATTACCATTATACTTATAACTGTAACACTGTTTGTTATTGCCATACTTATTATAACTATACACTGTAACACTGTTTGTTATTGCCATTCTACTTATTATGAATGGATACTGTAACACTGTTTGTTATTGCCATTATACTTAGTATGACTGTATACGGTAACACTGTTTGTTATTGCCAGTATACTTATTATGACTGTTATTACCATTATACTTATTATGACTGCATCCTGTAACACTGTTTATTACCATTATACTTATTATAACTGTATACTGTAACACTGTTTGTTATTACCAGTATTCTTATTATAACTGTATCCTGCAACAGTGTTTGTTATTGCCATTATACTTATTATAACTGTATACTGTAACACTGTTATTACCATTATACTTATAACTTGAACACTGTTATTGCCATTATACTTATTATAACTATATACTGTAACACTGTTTGTTATTACCATTATACTTATTATAACTGTATCCTGTAACACTGTTTGTTATTCCCATTATACTTATTATAACTGTATACTGTAACACTGTTATTACCATTATACTTATAACTTGAACACTGTTATTGCCGTTATACTTATTATAACTATATACTGTAACACTGTTTGTTATTACCATTATACTTATTATAAATGTATCCTGTAACACTGTTTGTTATTGCCATTATACTTATTATAACTGCATCCTGTAACACTGTTTGTTATTACCATTATACTTATTATAACTGTATCCTGTAACAGTGTTTGTTATTGCCATTATACTTATTATAACTGTATACTGTAACACTGTTATTACCATTATACTTATTATATCTGTAACACTGTTTGTTATTGCCATACTTATTATAACTGCATACTGTAACACTGTTTGTTATTGCCATTATACTTATTATGAATGCATACTGTAACACTGTTTGTTATTGCCATTATACTTAGTATGACTGTATATGGTAACACCGTTTGTTATTGCCAGTGTACTTATTATGACTGTTATTAACATTATACTTATTATGACTGTATCCTGTAACACTGTTTATTACCATTATACTTATAACTATATCCTGTAACACTGTTTGTTATTACCATTATACTTATTATAACTGTATCCTGCAACAGTGTTTGTTATTGCCATTATACTTATTATAACTGTATACTGTAACACTGTTATTACCATTATACTTATTATAACAGTAACACTATTATTGCCATTAAACTTATTGTAACTGTATACTGTAACATTGTTTGTTATTGCCATTATACTTATTATAACTGTATACTGTAACACTGTTTGTTATTACACTTATAGTTATTACGTGTTTAATTTCTGATATTCATATCTCCCAACCATGCTGAATTACTTGGTTTTTACCGAGTTTTGGGGTTCAAATGAAGGGTTGCCGCAATTCTCAAGTGGCACCCCTTCATTTCTGATTTTTTTCTTTTTTTTTTAATTTCCGCACTGTTATAGCTGATGTCATCACGTGTGTAATGATATCAGTTGCGTCAGGGCTACCAGCCTGCTTGAATTGAGATGAAGGAGCTCACAAATTTCTGGCTAGCTGCTGACTGTTAATGCAACGTTCAAATGCGAGCGGGAAAGCACTATGGAAACTAACTCTGCTTAATGAACTTCAAATGCTGGCTGCTAATGCGACGTTCAACTAACTCTGGCACAATGGAAACTAATGCAAATGCGAGCGAACTAAATCTGCAAGCAGAATGAAGTGCAATGGAATGAACAGCTCAAAAGTTCAAATGCAAGCGAACTAAGGCTGGACGGAATGAAGTTCAACTACCTAGTAAGGTGTGTGTGTGTGTGTGTGTGTGTGTGTGTGTGTGTGTGTGTGTGTGTGTGTGTGTGTGTGTGTGCGTAAATGCCACAATTTAATACACCTGTTGGCTAGAGGTACTCGGACTCAAACCCTGTACCTTGGGTACAGGGGTAAAAAGAGCCTAAAGAGCCCTAGCCACCACCACTTGTGAGCTTTGCCCAGGTTTTTTTTGCTAAGAGGTTGAGAGCTGTAGTGAGAAATGAATTCAATAAATGATAGCCATTAAGTTGCAGTCTTCATATTTTTCAAGAAGCTGATGATTTGGCATAGTAGTATGTTGCTCTGACTGCAGTGCGTAGGGCCCTGGGTTCAAGACTTGCCAGTGAAATGCATGGTGATAACACAACACTTTTATTCTAGCAACTTTACAAAATTATACAACCAATGTTTAAAATGTGTCCCTGGTAAGTCCCTAGCCACCACCACTTGTAAGCTTTGTCCAGTTTTTATGTGCTTAGAGTTGAGAGCCACAGTGAGAAGTGAGAATTGAATTTGTATTCTCGCATTATTGGCTTAGTTTGTCCAGGTTTTTTGTGCCAAGTGGTTGAGAGCTATGGTGAGGAGTGAGAATTGAATTTGTATTTCCCCATTATTGGCTTTCTCCGGGTTTTTTGTGCTAAGAGGCTGACAGCTATGGTGGGAAGTGAGAAATGAATTCACTAAAAGACAGCCATTAAGTTGCAGTCTTCCTATTTTTCAAGAAGCTGATGATTTGGCATAGTAGTATTTTGGTCTGACTGTAGTGCATAGGGTACTGGGTTCAAGGCTTGCCAGTAAAATGCATGGTGATAACACATTTGTATTCTAGCAACTTTACAAAATTATACAAGCAATGTTCATAATGTGTCCCTGGTTTTTGACCTTTTGCACCCCCCCCCCCCAAAAAAAAAAATGAAATTGAAAATAAGTGCGAGAAGCCATGCAAGATGACACCGCTGTCATTCTATTTATAGTGTGGGTGTGGAAGTAGACTTTTATAATGGAAATGTTCTGAATTGGGCAGTTTTGTCATTATTGGTTCATGCATTTTGTTTCATTGCCTACAGTACAGCCTACTGGAAAAATGTTCAAACAATAAATTTAAAATGCGCTCTAACAAGTGTGTTGTATTATACAAGGAATATAACTTAATAAAGTCAGGAAGGTGTATCAAAGAAAAGAACACATGTATGTTTCTTGTTTTGTGTGCAAGGGGCCAATGATTTGAAAACAGCCCAAAGGTAATCTTTATCCACCACTGGTCAGATGCATTTTCTTTGGATATGGTGTGGGTTTCAATGCTGTTTCAATGAATGTGAGTTTCAAGGGCAGAGAAGTTTTAATGCCAAGTCTATTTTCATTGTGTGACAGTATTGCTTTGTTCACCAGATGTCTATTACTGTTTGTGCATTGTTGTGCTGTAAAATGGAAAAAGAAAATCCAAATAATCATTGTAGAAGTAAAGCAATATGCACACATTAGTGTTTATGGTAAATAGGGTGAAACAGCAGAATGGCTGCAGGGGGACTCTGGTGCCATATTTTGGTTGTCTGTTCTTCAGTTTTTATTTGAAAGTTGGTATCCCACAATTCTACTGGAGTGGGTGGGGTTGCGTAATTATGTATGCAAATTAGATGTTAATCAGCGCACAGATTTGTACCTATTTTTCATGGGCCTTGTCAAGATTTTTGATATTTCCAGGTTGATAGGTATGCTGATATTATACTTTTGCAGCTTTTCTCCTCGGGTCTCCCCTGAAAAAGGGTATCTGCCAAATCCCACTAACCTGGTCAACAAATGTCAAATAAATACTGTCAAATAAATAAAAATAAAAATAATTGCAAGCACAGACTGTTAAAAGCTCAGATCAGTCACTGCAGAAAAAAAACTTAAACACACATTAACAAATCTGAAAGCTAAATCTAGAGGGTATAATGTAATTAGAGATACAGTAGGAATAGACTAATGAAACAATAAAAATTGTCTAGGATATATTTATTCAGAATGTCCCCTATTAGCACTAATGCAAAAATTACTTAACCGAAAAACTGGTCAGCACAGAACCACCAACAGTTACATATTTGACAATTCTGACTTGTCAAGATAGGAAGAAAATAAATTAATTCATTAAAACAGTGTACATGGAACTGCTTAAGAATTTCATTTGCTGAATACTGTGCTTCCCTCATATAATTCCACCTCAGTAGTTCACATTGTGTCAGGCTATGAAGAGATAGTCTGCTTGTTTAGAAGACCGCATTATCAGGATTTCTAAAAGAAAATTTTATTTTATATATTTTTATATACTGGGTAAGACTGCTGAATACAATAACCCCCCCCCCCTCCAACTGTGTAAATAAATTACAGGCCTGTTTATTCTGGATATAAAGACATCTTCCAGGCTGGCAGTCACAAGATATATCGCTTGTGTTTTTCTAGAAATGTACTTAGAAAGTATAGACACTGCTTCCTATGTGTCTGAAACATGGAGTAGGGAACTGATCATTATCAAGAAAAAGGAGAGTCCAACAAGCAATGACAGTCTACAAAAACTAAGGGCATACTCCTGAAGGAACCATATGACTTTTAAATGAAAAAGACTGCAGTGCTAATGCCACTCTTCATGAGTTTGACAGGGGTTCTGCACTGTTATTAAGACTGACAAAAGACATTTCTCTGAAAAGACCTAATAAAGAAGCAATGATCATTAATAATGGTCATTGCAGAAATGTGATATCAGGTGAATGGCAGGTGACTGTTTAACCAAGTGTTGCACACCTAATAATGAGAGTTTGTAAGACAGGAAACCAGAAGAACGATTAAAAAGGAATGTCTCAAGTCATACTTCTGAGTCCTGCTACAACACGGAAAGAGTAAATGGAGAGGTAATTTTCAATAGTAAAGACAACTGCCACAACCAGTCTTGTATTTCTATATGTTAATCATATTCATTACTGCTATCTGTATACAGCATATTATACTATGTATACTGCAAGCACTACACCCATTATATAACACTGTATGTCAGCACATGTGCAGGCAACTACCCTACAGATGTTTGGCAGTCAAAGCACAAATGTTTCATACAAATAAGACACTCACCATATAGCAATTCAGACTGCATAGCTACTTAGTAATTAGATATAATTTGTTGTACACTATCATTGTACACTAGGGTCGAACATCACAGTGTTTCTGCCACGTTATTGTGCAGCACTGTGTTCTCAGACCATATTACCATATTGCAGTGTTTAAAACTTCACAATTCTAATCTGTCAGCATATGGTTTGCTGACATTAATGAACTCCCAAAAATAGGGGTCTCTTGGACCTGTTTGCCTTGAATTAGTCATTGTATTCTGAATTGTGCATGATAGTGGTCAGCTTCATTTGGACGTGCATCCCATTAACAGCATACCCCCACTTCTTCAAGGTGGATATCTATGTGGCCTGTAGTTAAGGGGGCATTCTGCGTAGCACAATGTCCTGGTAAGTGATAAAGTCCATGTAGGAGACCTGCATATTGTAATTCATTTTAATTTTAATTTGCTATCTGATGACTGGCTTAGTCCCACCAGGCCAGTGTCCTCTTTTCAGAGGAGACTTGAGGTGGTATTCATACTGACCAGGGGAATGTCAGTCATGTTTATGAAAAAGATAACTGTGTGGCAGGTACTTTTTTACCTGTGGCAGCAGTGGCACCCACAAGCAGAATGCTAAGCTCACTGTATTTTGCTGGGATACCACTACCAAGTGCTTATTAGAGAGCAAATCTGACATAATTTCACAGCACTGTTGAATGTGTTTTTGTATAGGAACATAATGAGAGTATGTCTGATGTGTACACGGTACAGGGAAGAAAACCTGACTTAGTATATGAGGTTTGGTCTATGTGCATTTGCAAAACTAACTGTAAGAGATGCTCCAGCTTATTAAATATTTCAATTATTCTTCTATTACTCCTGGATCCATACTGCAGAGGTATAAAGCCTTGACTGTGACCTAGACATCCAAAGTATGGTCAACCACTCCAGTTGCAGCATGCAGCATTAGCTTGCTGATTCCTTTCTTGGAAATCTTGAGAACTCTCTGGTAGCACTGCATTGTATCTTGTGTTTACCATCAGGCGATAGGATTATTAGGTGCCACCTTGATTTTATCCATAGCTGATTGCTGCCACCTCAGAGTCTGAGGTCTTGAAAGGAGTCCAATCAGAGTACTCATCTCTGATCTGAGTGAAGTATATTCTTTTGGAGGTGGGAGTTGAACTCATTCCACATAAAAGCATCAGCTACATGTCACCACAATAATAAGAAGGGCTTTCTACATTGCTCATCTTATAAGCAAGGGCATCACTTCCAGAGCAAAATAGGTAATAACCCCCCCCCCCGTACTCTTCACTCATCAGGCCAATAACAGAGTACAATGCTCCCATTCGTATGTACCTTACCAGACACCTGCAGCAACTAGAGAGACCTCAATCATTTCTTACAAAGAAATTTCAGGGTCTTCAACATATATCATACATAGACAGACGGAAATCTCTATCAATGTACTCTGTGCTGTGCATTGCAATAAGGCATTCGCAGATCCTGCTCTAATGGAAATGCTGCACATTGTTAAGTCAAATGGTACACAATGTGCTCACTCTAAGGACCTCAACTTAGTATGTGACATCAACAGGACTTGCTGGAGGGACAGACCCACTCGTCGACCCTGTTTAAGAGTAATTTGGATGTCTGGATGGGGGACTGAAAATTAACCCTGGGAGTTTTACCTGTGTTCCTCTTGGATAGGGGCAGTAGTTGTTGATCTAATTCTACTTGATACATTGATATTCTAGGGAACAGGGGTTGGGTTGTACTTGGCTAGGCTTATAAGGACCCTAGGGCCAGTAGCCTAGTAACCTCTTATGATCCTATGACCCATACAGAATGTCTTTCAAATGTCCTCAAGTAAGTTATGGCAAATTCTCTGGTGATACAGGGGAGAGGTGGCATATTGCCCAAGCTGCTCTTAGAAAGAGTTGAGAAGCAATGATCTTGGCTGGAGAAATTGTCAGAAGTGGTAGGAGAACACTGTAGAAGTCCTGAATCTGGTGGAGACACCCTCTCTGAAGAGGCAATGCCAAAAGCAGACTGTGGAACTGGATCAGTTTGGTAGAGAAGGTCACTGCAGTGATAGAACATGTCCTCTGTAGTAAGAATATGGGAAGGGATGAGATCTGTCCAGAAATACTGAAAGCACTGGACACTCTTGTGGTGTCATGGATAGCACACCATTTAAATATTGTTTGAGTCCACTGATCAGCTAAGGTAACAGACAAATGTTTGCTAGTCACTCCGAAAACTAGTGTTGTCTACTGGTCTTCTACCCAGCTAACAAACATTAAGGAGGAATTTATCTTAAAATTAAGGTGCAAACATTCAGACATATGAACCATAAAATGTCATATCTGTGTTCTTTGCGTATTGATACCTTAGCACCTTACTTCTAGGATTCTGCTAAAAAGAGCATGCACAGGTAGTAACACATCATGTCAAATAATTGTTTTGCTATAGTTTCAACTACTTGCTAAGAAATAGGAACATTAATACCATTTGTCCTTACACATGACAAGTGAACCAGAAACTTTTAAGGTAACATGTACCTGGAAATAAGCAAGTAAAAATAAGTATTTAAAAATATTGGAAGGTTCATGTTGGTGTCATAGCTGCATGCCCCATTCTGGCACTAATACTCACTTTGCACAGGGCAAACACCTAACATGTTGCATGGAAGTCCTAAACCATCCCAAAGTGTATTACATGTTCGATAACAGAATGGCAAATCTGTCTGCAGCACTACATACTTTCTTCAATGCCAGTAATGAAAACTGGCCCTTACAGAAAGTTTCATCCAATGTCTCTGTTGCAACTCAAAGTCAAAAGGAATAGTTGAAGCCTTACAGTCCTATGTAATGCAAGTTGCAGCATGCAGCATTAACATGTTACTTACAGACTGTAGTCAATCTAACAATACTACATTTGATCTTCAGTCTTGGAAAGAGTCAGTATGTTTGCGCCTCTGCTTGGTGTATTAACAATCTGGTCAGGGAGTTTGTGTTTACAAAATCCAGGATTCGCTGTGCCTGCACGTTTGGTGTTGTATATGATTCTCAGTTACTAGTAGGGTGATTAAAGTTGCCCATGAATATGGTTTGGTTTGGATGGTGAATGCTTTCAATAAGCTTAAAAAATAAGTTATGTACTCACCATAACATTTCATCTGAGTAGGTAACTTCATTTGTCAGCAACCTGTGGGTTTCGGATCCGACTCGGATCTGAGCCAGCAGCATACCAAGCTAAAGATCCGAGATCCAAGCTCCTCCCCCTTACCCATACTACCCTGCAACCTCCTTCCAATCCTCAGATCGCATTTGCCACCTGCACAAAATAACAAAACAAACTAACAACCTGAGAACCTGACTCAGAGACAAAACAAAACGCGAGCATCCAAACCTCAAGCGCAGCTAAATAACCATCCAGGATAGGGGGAAAGAGAGAGGGACGGATGCTGACAAATGAAGTTACCTAATCAGATGGAACATTATGGTGAGTACATAACTTCTTTATCTGAAGTAGTTAACTTCATTTGATCAGCAACCTGTGGGACAGAGTCCCCAGCTACCTGACATCTTGGGAGGCCCTCAAGGAAGAATATTCCGGAGCACTGCAGAGCCAAAAGCAGCCCTTCCTCTAGACACCAAATCTAGTTAATAATGAGAAATAAAGGTGTGAGAGGGTGTCCAGGTAGCCGCTGAACAAATGTCATCCAGGGAAACTCTAGACCAGAATGCAGCAGATGTTGCCACAGAACACGTAGAATGAGCATGAACTCCCATTGGTTCTGGCAAGCTAGATTCTCTATATGCTAAGAGGATACAACTCAAAATCCACCTGGCAAGAGTCACTTTAGAAACCGGTTTCCCTAGAAAAGGTTTTGCAAAGGAGACGAAAAGTTGGTCAGATTTAAGAAAGACAGCCATCCTGTATAAATAAAAACATAACTGTCTGTGAACATCCAGTAAATGAAGTTTATACTCCCCTTTGTTCTGGTAATTAGGGAAAAATACCGGCAAATTAATGGATTGATTAATGTTCGTCTCAGAAGCAACTTTGGGAAGAAAGGAGGGATTAGTCCTGAGAGATACCCTGTCCTTGTGAAATACAAGGTATAAGGTTTGATACAAAGAGCCTGAAGCTCCGACACTCTCCTGGCTGAGGTAATGGCTACCAAAAAGGCCATCTTCCATGACAAGAACTTCAGATCAATGGAAAATGCGGGCTCGAATAGAGGCGCGACTAACACCTGAAGAACCAAAGTCAGGTCCCACGGTGCGGATGACTTTCTAATAGGAGGTCTCAAAAGAAAGGTACCTTTTAGAAAGGCCTTACAAATTCTGGTAGCAGCGAGAGAACCAAAGTTGTCCCCAATATGGAAATGGGAAATAGCAGCCAGCTGAACCTTTACAGTAGATGAGCTGGCCCCCTGCTGAAAAATATGAGACAAGAATTCTAGAACCGCTGGAATAGGATCAGTAAAGAGATCCAAGTTCTTACGTGAAGCCCAAATGGAAAAACATTTCCATTTACTATTGTAAATCTTCCTGGTAGAGGGTTTATGTGCCGCCACCAGAACGGTCTTGACTAGGGAAGAGATACCGGGAGTCCTGGCATCTAAGGGAACTGGATTAGCCAAGCTGAAAGTTTGAGCTCATCCAGGTTCGAGGGGCCATAAGAGATCAGATCCAGAATGTGATCCAAGATCCAGAGAGGAGCTATGAGATGAGACCATAGGCAGGGGAACCAGACTTGACAAGGTCAGAATGGGGCTATGAGGATAATCCTGTTCCCCAACCGACGAGCTTTCTGCAAAAATTTTGTCATGAGCGGAAGTGGTGGATACGCATAAAGAAGACCGGGCAGCAAAGCATGGACTAGACCATTTCTGGGGGCTTCCCCTAAAGTGGAGAAATTAGAGTGAAAAACTTGCTGCACTTCACGTTGGAAGGTGATGCGAAGAGATCGCAGCAAGGCTGACCCCACTTGCGGAAGATCTGTTCCACTACGGAAGAATTCAGAGACCACTCATAAGGAGAGAGGATAGTTCTGCTCAATTTGTCCGCCAGAATGTTGGACCGACCTGGAAAGTGCGTCGCTAACAGGAAGCAGTTGGTGGAGATCACCCATTCCCAAACTCTCATGGCTTCTTGGCAAAGAGGGTAAGACCTGGTTCCACCCTGTTTGTTGATATACCAGACTACCGACATACTGTCTGACTGTATCGCAATAGTCCTCGGAGGAAGGAAGGCATGAAGGGCCTGCAACGCTAAAAGGACTGCCCTCATCTCCAGTACATTTATATGCAGAACGGTCTCCGTCTGAGTCCACGTGCCTTGGACAGTCCTGCCCACCCCAATTAGACTACCCAAATATTTTTAGAAAAATGTAAGAATTAGCTACCCTCGCCTGGAGCTCGAAGAAGCCCGCGCTTGGCAAAGCCGTAGCAAACAAGATCTGAGGATTGGAAGGAGGTTGCAGGGTAGTATGGGTAAGGGGGAGGAGCTCAGAGCTCGGATCTTTAGCTTGGTATGCTGCCGGCTTGGATCCAAGTCGGATCCGAAACCCACAGGTTGCTGATCTAATGAAGTTAACTACTTTAGATTACATGTTATGGGTTTCCTGGGTGACAGAGGGGAACCTATAGCTTGCAAAGAAGTGGTATGGGATATTGCCTATGGTGGCTTTGAACATGGAGAAGCTTAGGTACATCATCCGGTTTGACCATTATTGAGGAATATTTATTTCTGATGTAAATCAAGACACTTCCACCTTTAGTCCCAGTCTGTAGTAGCGGGTCTAAATGTGTGGAAGGCATTATGGTCTTGAACTACTGGTGTGCTCTCTATGGCTTTAAACCATATCTCAGTGACTGCACAGACTCCACCATTCTCTAGTATGAAGAGAGCCTGTAGAGAGAGAAGTTTCTTGTTTAGACTTCAACCATTCAGTAACACATTTAGATTTCCTTGGTTTTGATTAGTAATGTCAGAAGTACTTTAAGTATGGTATTGCCTAAAAAAGGCAGATTGGAAGAAGCAGAAGAATCATACTGATATTGAGGAAAATTGCTGTAACAGATTCACATCACCGTCCACTAGCTCACTGCTGCAAATTAGATGCACTGATTATTCTGCATGGCCGAGGAATGGACTACAACTAGCACTGACTGATGACACATATAGTACATATAAGACAGCGGTAAATCCCTGCAATGGACCCCTTGTTGCATCCTGCATTACATTTAATTGGCATACTACAGAGCAGTAATGGACTACAACTAGCACTGACTGATGACAAATATAGTACATATAAGACAGCGGTAAATCGCTACAATGGACTCCTTGGTGTATCATTGCATTACATTTAATTGGCATGCTACAGACCAGTAATGGACTACAACTAGCACTGACCGATGACACATATAGTACATATAAGACAGCGGTAAATCCCTGCAATGGACTCCTTGGTGTATCATTGTATTGCATTTAACTGACATGCTACAGACCAGTAATGGACTGCAGTTGTAAGTGACAGACGTAGAATTTGAGGAGCGGAGTTGGAGACCCCACTCTGCACTTCTTGGACCATCGATAAAGAGCAAGACACAAAACAGAAAACTTCAGTTTTTAATGATAAAACAGCCTTTAATGTACATTGACAGAATTTCCTATTGGAGCTACTTAGAACTCTACTATTTAATTACACATTTTGGTACAGTAATTTCTATTCAGTTAGATGACATTTCTAGTTACAATCTTTTTTCAGCTGTGGGATAAGTGGGAAATACCACTTATTTTACATATACTATATAGGCCATAAATAATGTTCTTACCTTAAATATGCCATCCATGGCACCTCTATATAAAACATTATTAAAATCTATAGACCTTTGATTCATCATCCGAGTACGTACCACATCAATTGGGTTGGAAGCCAGGGCTCCAGCCAAGCCACAAGTAAAGCTAGCACTGAAATAAAAAGCAGATTTCTTCACTCAAGTGCTGGATATTTTTTTTCCATCAATTTCCATCTCACTATGTGTGTTTGTGTGTATATACATATATATATATATATATATATATATATATATATATATATATATACATATATATTCATTTATATATGCATTATTATACTGACATAACATTTTCTAACAGTTACAGTTTGTGTCTGAGATTTAATAAAACACCTTCATTTTACATTTCACTTATGCCCACATTACTAGTGTGACTATAAGAACATAACTAGGTGCTGTGATGTTTAGTCGGGCTAACACAACAACAGTTTTTTGTATGATTTACTATATTTGAATATGACATTGTAATATTTAGTTTTATAAGAATTAATACTACAAAAAGAAGTTATGCACTTACCATAACGTTCCATGTGAGTTGTTCATCTCGCCTTCATTCTTTACTGATGGGTCCAGAGTTGATCCCCCGGTTCCGAGTCGGCCAATTGCAAAGATTGAGGTCTTCAAATAGCTTGAGGCTAAGGCCCTATCCCATGATGCACCTGAAGTTACCTCAGATCTTGTTTGCTGCATAAAATAATACCATATGTCATTCTTTCACTCCCAAGAAAGGGTATAGAAGGACTGAGCAACCAGGATGGATCCAGCATCTCGGTCATCAAACAGCCAGGAGGGGGTTGGAGGGAGGGACATAAGAATGAAGGCGAGATGAACAACTCACATGGAATGTTATGGTAAGCACGACTTCTTTATGTGAAGTTGTTCTATCTCGCCGTTCATTCTTTACTGATGGGTAGCATCCTCAGGTGACTTACGGAAGTATATTTCTCAGGACCGTGGATCCAAAGGAGGCCCTGTCCCCAGAGGCCTTGTCAACTTTGTAATGAGTGATAAAGGTATAAGGTTTTGACCTAGTGGCTGCTGCACTAATGGTATCAATGGGAAGTCTGGCAGAAAAGGCAGATGATGTAGAAACTGCTCTGATTGAGTAAGCTTTAATTTTAGGCTGCAAAGGCATATTGGCAGCTGAATAGGCAAAGGTGATATACTCAGATAACCATTTAGGCAGAGTTGTTTTAGCCAGTGGTCTACCATTCCTGGAGTCCAGAAATGAAACAAAAAGCTGGTCTGATTTTCTGAAATCTTTTATTCTATCTAAATAAAATCTGAACTGTGAACATCAAGTTTGGCAGCATATATATAAAACATTATTAAATTGTTTCAATGGTTGGGGATAAAGACTGGCAAATCAATAATTTGGTTGAGATTGGTTTCAGTTCAAACTATGGGCAAGAATGAGGGGTTTGTTCTAAGTGAGACTCTGTCAGCATGGAATATTAAATAGGGAGGCTTGATGGATAAAGTCTGAAGCTCTGACATTCTGCGGGCAGAAGTAATAGCTATCAGAAGAATGGTCTTCCATGACTAAAAGTTGAGGACACAAGAAGAAGCTGGTTCAAATGGTGGAAGAATTATGTGGGAAAGCATAAAATTTAGAATCCATGGAGAATAAGGGAGATTTCACAGGTGCTTTAATATGAAAGGTCCCTTTGAGAAAGGCTTTGGATAACTTGTGAGACATGATATTCAATCCTTCAAATGCGAGATGAAAATTAGAAATAGCAGCCAGTTGAACACAAACTGTTTCTGCTGCAGCTCCTTTGTTAACAATCATAGTCAAAAACTCTAAAATGGAGGCCATAGGTGCTTGGTAACGATCGATATTATTTTTAGAGACCCATATAGAGATTTTTTTCCATTTGCTAAGATATAGTTTCCTAGTAGAAGATTTATGAGAAGATAAAAGGATCTGTTTTGTCTCATTGGAGAGGTTATGGAACCTGACTATGATGGGAATTGGAGCAGCCAAGCTGTCAGCTTCAGGGACTGCAGAGAGGGATGAAGTTCCCCCGATGAGTGCGTCAGAAGGTCTGCAACTGGGTCCTGAATACAAGGGTCCTCCAAAAGATGAAGTCGAAGGAAAGGGAACCAAACCTGATGAGGCCAATGAGGGTTAATAAGAATGATGGTCCTTCCCAGGGTTTTTGCTTTCTGTAGAACCTTGGGTATCAACAGGATTGGTGGGAATGCATAGAGGAGACCAGGAGGCCATTTGTGTACGAGTGTGTCCCTTGGGGCTTTTCCCGGAGGGGGCATCAGGGCAAAGTAGCTTCTGTATTTCATGTTCATGTGACTGGCAAAAAGGTCGCAGCAAGGCTGGCCCCCCTGTGAAATATCCTGTCTGCTATTTTTTTTTGAGGGACCACTCATGGGGCAACAAGACTGCCCTGCTCAGCTTGTCTGCTATCATGTTGGTTTCCCCAGGATGTGCTTTGCCAACAGAAAGCGCTGGGTGGAAACAGCCCACTGCCAAACTCTGACAGCCTCATGACAAAGGGGGTAAGACCTGGTTCCTCCTTGTTTGTTCAAATACCAGACCACCATCATGTTGTCTGTCTGAATCGCAATTGTACCCAGAGGAAAAGAGTCCTGAAAGTACTGCAATGCAAAAAGTACTGCTCTCATCTCCAGGACATATCAATGCAGATGTGTCTCTTGATCGGTCCATGTACATTGGGCTGTCTTTCCCTGAAAATGCCTACCCTCACCCTATCAGGGAAGCATCCATGGTCACTGTGGCTGCTGTGGGGGTAACACAAATGGGCGTCTTATTGTGACATGAAGTGAGGTCAACCACCACTGAAGGTCCTTTTTGCAAGAATTTGTGATCATTATCAGATGAGACATGGGAAGTTCTTGGTAAGACCATTGAGTGAACAACAGCCATTGCAGTACCCGCATATGAGCTAGTGGCATGGCTAAAACTGCTGCTGCCATCATGCCTAATAATTTCAGAACTTCTGATGCTGGTACTCTGCCTTTTGATATCAGAATGCTGACATGGTGATGAAAGACTCTTTCTATTGGAAGCCTTAGTGTGGTGGTGGTGGTGGTGTCCAACTCTGCTCTGATAAAAAACGATATGCTGCAATGGCGACAAGGCAGATTTTTCTGAGTTGATTGTAATACCCAGTTGATTGCAGAGTGACAGAGTGGAATCCCTGGCTTGAAGAAGTTGATGCCTGGTGGTGGTGGAAAGGAGCCAATCGTCTAGGTATGGAAACACCTGGAATCCTAGACACCTCAGGTGAGCCATGACCACTGCCATGCATTTGGTAAACACTCTGGGGGCTGTAGGTTCATAGGTAAGTATTAGGCTATTTGCCCAAGGGCATTTATAAGCCTAGCCAAAATGTGTTGGCTTTCGCCACCTCCTTAGATTAATTCCCTGTGCCTCTGTCCAGCAAATCAATTAGTTCCCTGTGCCTCTGTCCAGCAGAGACACTGCAGTGATCCCTGCGGTAAATTTTCTGTCTCCCATCCACCCGTCAAGGTTTCTCTTGAAGAGTTTTAGTGAGGGGCTCAGCCTGATGTATATTGGAATCCTGTTCCAAAGCATGGGGAGTCTCTGGGACAGGAATCTATCCCTCCAGCACGTCCTATTTATCATTGTGATGAGGTTCATATCTTCACAGCGTGTGGCTCTCCAGGATTTGCTTTTTTTTTTTTTTTTTTTTTTTTGTGATGAAGTATGCCCATCGATTCAGGGTTGGACATGGCCTTGTATGTCAGGCAGAGATCACGTCTGAGTACGCGGTATGCAACTGAGTACAACTGGAGTTTCTTGAGTCGGGCTGCATACGGCATCTGTTTGAGGCCAGTAATCTTCTTGGTGAGGTACTTTTGTGGTCTTTCCAGCTGTTGCAGGTGTTTGTGGTCTTTCCAGCTGTTGCAGGTGTCTTGTAAGGTACATCCCAAATGGGGAGTTGTATTCTATGATGGGTCTAATGAGTGATGAGTAGAGAGGCACAATAACCTCTTTTGTTCTAGAGGCGATTTTGTGATTAGGTGGTCCACATAGAAGGATTTTGTAACCACCTTGGCAATATGATTATCAAAGGAGAGATTACTAACTACTTGGGTCCCCAGATCCCTTATTACATTTTCTGTATTTAGGGGACTACCACCTATGTGGTAGTTCACGGGTACTTTTTTTTTCCAAAGGGGATGAATATGCACTTTTTGGCATTTAGCTTAAGGTCATAGGTTGATACTAGGCTATCTGCCCTAGGGCATTTATAAGCCTAGCCAGAGTGTGTTTGGCTTTCGCCACCCTTTTACATTAGTTGACTGTGCCTCTGTATAGTAGGTCACAGAAGATAGCCCTTTTGAGGTTAGTTTACTGTGCCTCTGTCTAGTACGAACACAGAAGAGATCCCAGGGGCAAACCTACGATCTCCCATCCACTCGCCAAGATTTCTCTTGAAGAGGGTCATTGAGGGACTCTGCCTAACATGGATTGGGATTTTGTTCCAGAGTGAGGGGAGCCTCCGGGATATGAATCTGTCCCTCCAGCATGTCCTATTTATTTCTGTGCTGAGGTTTAAGTCCCTGGAGTGTGTAGCTCTACGGGATTTGTATTTCCTGAGGTGGAGCATGTCCATTAATTCTGGGTTGGACATGGCTTTATACATCAGGCACAGATCGCCTCTGAGTAGGTGGTAAGTAACTGAGTAGAGCTGGAGTTTCTTTAGCCTAACTGTGTAGGGCATCTGTTTGAGTCCCTTGATCCTCTTGGTGATGTACTTTTGGGGTCTTTCCAGTTGCTGCAGGTGTCGGGTAAGGTACATCCCAAATGGGGCATTGTATTCAATTATGGGCCTGATGAGTGATGTGTAGAGGGGCACAATGACCTCTCTTGATCTAGATGTGAACCCTTTTGTGATAAGGTGGGCTATATAGAAGGTCTTTCTAACCACTTTGGCAAAGTGATTGTCAAAGGAGAGATTGCTATCTACTTGGGTCCCCAAATCCCTAATTACTTCTTCCGTACTTAATGGATTACCACCTATGTAGTAATTTGTGGGCACTTTGTTTTTCCCAAAGGGGATGACTATGCACTTTTTGGCATTTAGCTTTAGGCCATGGCTCTGGCACCGGTTATCTGTCTCTGTGAGACCCTTTTGGAGGATGCTTGTGTCAGTCGGCTAGTCGATTATGGCACCCAGTTTGCAGTCATCTGCGAACTTGGTCAGCCATAGTCCTCCCATGTTAGCCTGTACCTCAGAGAAATATATACCGAACAAGAGAGGTCCCAGGACTGAGCCTTGTGGGATGCCACTTGTAACTGGTTTAGAGTCTGACATGGCACCTGCAATTCTGACCATGTGGGTTCTATCCCTGAGCCAGTTTGCAACCCATCTTGTGACATAGGGGTTGATATTTAAGCTGATGAGCTTATTTATGATGCCACAGTGGGGTATTGTGTCAAAGGCTTTTACGAGGTCCAGGTAGGCTGTGTGGACTACCTTCTCTTCATCTATGGCCTTGGTGACTGTTTCAAAGAAGTCGATCAGATTCAAGAGGCAAGATCTGCCCTTAACAAAGCCGAATTGGGTAGGATCCAGTGTTTGGAGGTTCCCACTGTCTTTGTTTATGAGTTTCATGATGATACACTCCATAGCTTTGCAGACCAGGCTAGTCAGGCTTATAGGGCGATAGTTTCCGGGGTCCACTGTGGCACCACCTTTGTGGAGTGGGACCACTGTTGCTGTACGCCATTCCTTGGGTACATATCCTGTAGTAAGGCTGAGATTGAACAGTGACTTTATGTGAGGGTTCAGTTCTTCTTGGAGTTCGGGTAAGACGCAGCCCAGGACACCATCTGGTCCCATTGATGCTGTGTTTTTTGCTTTGGAGAGGGCAGCTCTCACCTGTGCATCTGTGATGTCATGGAGGCTACACTCTGTTGGGATAGACATTTGCTGTTTTGGGGGGAAGGGGGGGAGAAGTTTGCACTGAACCTGTCTGCCAGGATGTTGGCAATGTCTGTGGGTTCAGTGTATTTTTTGTCATTTTGAACTAACTCAGAGCATATCTGGGAGTTGCCACCCAGGTTCCTGACATAACTAAAGAAGACCTTGTGATTATCTTTAGCATCTTATGTCATTTTTCTTTCGAAGCTGGCCTTAGATGATTTTATGAGGGATCGTAGTTTCTAGCTAGTACTGATCAGAGATGCCTTCCCTTTTTGGGATTTTGTTCTATCATGTAGTAGCTTCCTCCTTCTGTTGTATAGCTTATTTATGGCTGGGGTCCACCAGACAGGTCTCCTGCCTTTGGAGGAATGAGTCTTGGTTTTATTTGGGATAATACAATCCATGCACTCCTGTAGGTGTCCATAGAAAGCATTTGTAAAAGATTCTGCGGTTTGGGCTGTATTTTCCATTGGCCCGGGGGCTTTGAAGGATTCCACCTCGGTTTTGAGAAGTGAGAAGTTTGCTTTTGAGAACTTCTTCACCGTGGCTTCTTTGGCTGGGGGTGGGGATGGGATATGGATGTCCAGTGAGATTAATTTATGGTCAGATCTTACCAATGAGGGGTATACCTCTGGTATGGAACACAGAGTCCCCATGTTGGTGATGGTCAGGTCCAATATGTTTTCCCCTCTTGTGGGAGTGGTGACCAGTTGTTCCATAGCATTTGAGTTGATAAATTCTAGGAACCGTTGGGCGAGGGTGTTGGGGCTTGAGTAGTGCTCCCAGTCTATGTTTGGGTAGTTGAAGTCACCCAATATAATGGTGTTTGGAGAGACCTTCATATTCTCCAGTGTTCTCAGGAAAGCCGAGTGGGGTAACTGAGTTTGGGAGGGTAGTCTGTAGCAGGCTAAAAACTGAAAGGCAGTTTTGCCCACTGTTAGTTGCACATGGATGGTCTCCGATGCTTCATGCAGTGCCACTAACCTGGAGGTGGGGGTATCTTTGAAGAATATGGATACTCCCCCTCCTTTTGTGGTTAGGTCCGAGTTTTGGGGCCGAAAAGCATGGTATGAGGTATAACCTGGTAGTGCTGGGGTGCTCTCGGGAGCCTAGAACCAGGTTTCTGTTACTGCACAGATATCGATATTCTCCATACTGAGGAGAGCCTCGAGTGCATGCATCTTGAGGTTTAGACTTCTGGCGTTGAGCAGCATTACCCTTAGTTTCTTTTTCTTTGTGTTGTCTATGGAGGTGGGTTTGTCTTTTGAGCCTTGCCTAAAAAAGGCACTATGGGGGTGGCAAGAGCCTTAGCCAGTATTCGAAAGCCCAGGGGTGACAAGTGCAAGCCATCCCTAGCAAAGCAACATGGCTTGTCGAGCATGTCACCCCAGGCTGACAGACACTGGATCCCCTTTGAATGACACCAATATTTTAGCCAATTGTTAAAATTGATCATTTTGTCTTTATACTGTGGCATCATTCTTGGTGAGGGTAAGATGCTACTCAAGGTCAGGGTCATACTGGCCTGGGCTACATGATCAGAGAGCTCCTCTATGTCTCTTTTCATGTAGTCCAGGGAGGTACGTCTCAGGTCATTCACACCAGCATGGACAATGATGGAGTCATATTTATACTTGCTTTGGAGTGACCTGAGTGCTTGTGTTATGTGGCGGATCCTGGCACCCGACAGGCAGCTTACAGTGACCTTCTCCTTGTTCAGCCTGGTGAGTGGGACATCAGTGTGTCTGACAATAGAGTCACCTATTACAAGTGTATTAGGTGTGTTGTTTAGCCTTAAGGGCTATGACTGTGAGGCACACTGACTTTGTGAACTATGTGATTCGTGGGTATTGTTGTGGGGTAGCGGTTGCTTGGATGTTGGCTTTGGAGGTCTCTGCTGCTTGGGCAGATTTTTATTTAAAGCCTCCGAGTATCACGATAGGTCTATGTGAGACTGGATTTGTGTTGTGTGTGGTTACCTTCTCCTCCTGACTGACTGCGCCAGTATTGGGTTGAGAGAGCTCAGCCTCCAGTTTGGCTATATAGTTGCATCTCTCACATATATTTGAGCTTGTTGGGAGGAGGAGAGGGTGGTCTGTGTACATAAGACAGTTGTAACATTGCCTCAAGATTCCCAGATTCACCAGCTGGACTGGAGAGTAAACCCGAAACTGACTTTTAGACATGCCAGAATAGTATAAGGAACTACTTTTTGACTGATCAAAAAGGACCAATAGTGAGCCAAGTACTTAAAGGGACTAACAACTAACTGTAACTAACAATGGGCAAAACTGCAATCCAAATTGTAGCTTGCTACAGATCACCCACCATGGCCCAGGACCCCCATTCCGCATTTCTGGAGATACTGGGAAATATGAAGGTCCTACCAAACACTCTAATACTGGGTGATTTCAATTACCCAAACATAAACTGGGTGAACTACTCCCTTGCCCAACGCTTCCTAGAATTTATAAACTCGAACACCCTGGATCAACTGGTCAACACCCCCACCAGAGGGAGCAACATATTGGACCTGGTCATCACCAACATGGGCGACCGGTGTTCCACACAGAAGGTCAACCCCTCACTGGTTAGATCAGACCATAGACTAATCACTCTGGATATCCACATTCCGTCCCCACCCCCAATCAAGGAAACCACAGTGAAAAACTTTTCAAAAACAAACTTCACGTTACGTAAGATCGAGGTGGAAAGGTTCACAACCCCCATGCTAAAGAACAATGCTGTCCAAGCTGCTGAAACCTTTACAAAGGCATTCTATGAGCATCTGCAGGAATGCATGGATCATGCTATCCCAAGTAAAACCAAGACTGCTGGGACTGGTTGGATGACTCTTTTTGATAGCAACGTTTGGAACTCTATTGTTGCCTGTTCCCTGTAACTGGGTGGAACGTCTGGGATTTTTCTTATGAGTGGAGGGGATGTGGTAAATGGGATGAAGTATCCTCTGGAAATGGTACTTTGTACCCAGCTGTCTTTTGTTATTTTGAGCCAGGTGTTTGGATACAAAGATAAGCGACCCCCGACTGCCTCCAGAGCAGGACAGTCGGGCCTCCTTTCACGAGTGCTGGTAGGGCTTCCCAGAGAAGTGATTTCTGTTGCCCTGGTGTTGTGGACCCCCCTCTGCCGCAAGGGCAGCATCTTCCATTTTTTCCCTCTCTTCTGCCTCTGGAGGGGGATCAAGATGTGTGTCCTGAAAGGCTCCTTGGGCTTTTCGGAACCACATTTTTCCTCCCCTTTGACCTTTAGGGTAGGGTCAGGTAGGGGTGGAAAAACGGACCCCGATGGCAGAGTCTTTCCATCCTGTTCACACCTAGTTAAGGTTTCCTTCACTTTAGGCCCGAAAAGGGATGAGCCATCAAAGGGAGTGTTCACGACGGATGACTTGAAGGGCTCCGCAAAGGAACACAAGAGGATCCAGGAGTGTCCCCTAAGAGCAACTACTGTACCCGCTACCCTACTCGTTCCATCAGCTGCATAAGATATGAGGCGCATGGATGAGTTGACTATAGAATTCAGGGTAGCAAGCTGGGCGGCAACTTTGTCGTTAACTCCTGCAGCTATTTTACCCTGTAGAGTATATCCTAGCTTCTTACGGAGATCTCTTTGTAACCTGGTAAAATGGGTTAAATAGTTGAGCGAACGAAGAGCAAAGGTCACTGAACTAAACATGCGCTTCCCATATCTATCCAGAGTATCTGTTAGGAGGATGGATAGACAAGGAAGTCTCAGATATTTCCTTTTTGTGGCTGCCGCTGCCACCAGCATGACATCAACTGGAACACCTTTTGTTAAAAAAGATTTGTCAAGAGGGGCAGAAATTAATTTATTAGACCTTCTAGGGACAGGCTCCATAGTATCCGGAGACTCCCACGCCCTTCGTGAGACCAGCTGCATCAGCTCAGTGAAGGGCAGAGACACCCAAGAGGTGGAGGGCTGAGACCCGAAAGCCTTCAGGAGCACTGACTCATCCTCCATAGGGCTTTTGGACTGCCAGTCACCCCCCTGCATAAGGATTTCAAGTATCTCAGCGAATGAGATATCCTCAGAGGGGGACCCTTCTGACTCATCTAAGTCAGTATCTGATGTTAGAGACTCATGAGGGGAGTCTAGATGTTTCCTCTTACACAATCTCTTCCTGGGAACCTCATCAGTGGGAGCTTCTGGTGAGGTCTCGGAAGAGTAGGGGCCACCCAATGGGGTTCCTGAGGGTCTGGGTCTCTATGCTTGGTCAGGATGTGTGAGGCAGAAGCAGACACAGGCACTTTAGGGAAGGAGGATCCAAAGAAACCATCGATACCCCCCAGCACCAGGACAGAGGGCTCCGAACCAGAGGTAGGAGCTGAGCTCATCCGAGCAGAAGCCCCAAGAGGGAGAGTCAGAACTGACAAGTCGGTCCGACTATCCTCCCCAGACCCGACTAGCATTAGATTGGCACCGAGGACATCAGAGTGCACAGAGCCGAAGACATTGGAACAGGCTTTGACTCTGAGAGTTCAACTATCATCAGGTCTGACTCCTCCAGCTCCGAAGGACCAGCATGGCTCGGAGGAGGAATAATTTGAGCTGGTGCAAGGGTCTTTGACTCCGAAGCCGTTTGGGTCGAAGCCAATATCATTTTTGCTAAGGCTGGTGCCAACAACAGCTTCTGCACCACACGATCCACATCCAGATCTGACAGGCTGATAGAGGACCGAGAGGAGTACACTGAAGGTGGTACCAACTTAAGTAATGGACTCTTAGGAACTTCGGACACCAGTTCCAAGGCTGTCAGTTCCGATGGCAGTGGAGCCAAAGTAGAAGATTTTTTAGAATTTTTTGAGTCTGAAGTCTTAGAAGACTCTAAGGACTTGCTGGATCCATCTTGGTCATTCAAAGTTTCTTGAAACAAAGGTTTCAACAACCCTCTGTTGAGTTTTCTCTTCCTTTCCTGAAGGACCCTTGAGGAGAAGGAATGACAAATAGCATAGCTGTCTTGCAAATGCAGGGCTCCTAGACAGTATACGCAGTTCACGTGGCTGTCTGTTACAGACATCTTTTGGCCACTTCTTAAAACCAGACTTGGGGTGCTTGTCTTTGTCAGCAATTGGAAATCTTGGAGAAGAATTACTGTCACACAAAAGAATACTAACAGTAATTTGCTACCAAAAGCCTTAATAAAACTAGGCTAAATCACACACACACACACACACACACACACACACACACACACACACACACACACACACACATGCAAAAATGCAAATGTAGATATAAATATAAATATAAATGTGACAGGAAAAGCCTTTACTGTCACCACAACTTTGTAAACACCCAATAAGAGCAGGCTATACAAAAAAAAAAAAAAGAATACCTGCTAAGATATTACACACTGTCTAAATAAGCTAAGAATATATAGTCAGACCAAATTACTGCTAGCAACAGTTAAAACTAGGCCTAAAACAAGAGGCCAACTAGAAAAAAGTTTAAACACACTAAAATTGTTTAGTACAGATGGATATGCAGGGAGGGAAATACTATAGTCACTGTATTAATTTGTGCACTGCATTTATTCATCACGTGCTGTATTAATTTGTGCACTGCATTTATTCATCACGTGCTGTATTTACTGTGTCTATACAGTGTGTGTAGTTACAGTTGCTTACTAGCTAATCAGTAACTGAGGCCTTGGAGTTAATTAACTAATTAAGTTGGAGTGAGGAAAAAGTATTTAAGTGGAAACTGTGTTGCACACTGTTATCTGATGAAGCTTAGTCACGAACTAGATGAAAAGCGCTTTATCGTACTGTGCATTCTTATTTTATTTAGTTTTAATTCATTATTTTATTAAAGTCCAGTGTATTGTCTTAGTTCCCGGCTTTATTTTTGTTTTTGTATTCATCCATTTGTTGTACCTATCTGCTTCGAGATTTGCTTATATGCCAGCACTGGGAATCGTGTTTGCAAAGAGGGTTATACCAGCAGGATGAAAGATGTTTCTAAAGTTAAATCCTCAGGCCAAACAGATAAAAACAGAAAAAGCTATAGACCAGTATTTCCCAGCTTGGATAGGTTGAATTTAGCTCTCTGCTCCCACCAGAGTGCAAATGAACCTTCCCAGTGTAAGACAAGCTGGCTTTGAGCTCAAGTGCAGTAACAAATATTTAGAACAGAAGTAATAATCCCTGCAGTACAAGGAATCTTTAGAAATAAGTCCACCAACCATTAGAAATGTTCACAACACACAAAAACTTTTCAAAATTTAGAAACATTTTGGCAGACTCTGAACAACCTTTGCAGAATACTGTTAAAACAACCTATGAATAGCACAGTAACAGATAGAGTTTCTTAAACAAGTGCAGGCTGAAAAACAGTGATAAATTCAGAAAATAAATAACTGCAGTTCAGAATTGTTAAATATCACTGAAACAGAGCAAGTGCAGAAATGTATTTATATCAGCTTTGTATTTCCAGATGATTTTAGAAGTGATCCAGGTCTTGCAGTCACAGAAGCCAGGCTCAAGGAAGCTCTAAATAAACGAGTTCGCAATCTTAAAGCATTTTGCAAAGTAAATTAGGCATTTTGGTACCTCATTTGAATGGAAAAGAGCATGATGCAGAGCTGTACTGTATTTCACATACTATGCGCTTCTGAACTGTATAAAACAATAACTGTAAATGCATACACTGCAGACTGTTTAGTGCTGCTTCTTGAAGTTGCCTGGAATAGTGCACATAAAAATATTTCTATGTCTATAGCTCTTAGTATTTATTAGTATGCACTAAGAATGGAAACTTTAGGAGGGCAGAAGAGTTGACTGAAGTGCTCTCCTTTATACATGACCAGCAAAAAAGATGATTGGGGAGGGGCATGTATAGAAAGAAAGAAAAAAAAAAAAAAGAAAATACTGCAGCAGTCAGATAACCAATATTTTCCCCTTTACCACTGCTGGCCTTTCATTACTCCAAAATGTATCAGCAGGCTGTGCTTGTTCTTTCCACAAGTCTTCATCTGTTTTCTGTGATTCATGAAAATGATGTCTGTCTTCTACCTGGAAATATATAACCAGCAGTGACAGTACATGCCCAACCTGTTCCAATGAGGGAAGAAATATATTTGACAGCTATTTGCTCCATATAATAAGATTACAGCAGGGTAACAAGAACAGGCCATTTTGAACTGGATAGTTGGAAATACTAACACTAATGATCAGCTCTGCATTTGACTAGGTACAAAACTAAGAATCTGCCTAAGGAATACAGAAGAAATGAGTGGATAGTTCTCAACAATGACACTATTCTACTTAAGACTTACTGTTGATGTCTCATATCACTTTTACTTCAAGAATTGTGACAGCAGTCAAAAGACAGTGGATAGTATGTAGAGGAAACAAATGGCTAGGAAATTATTCTTTTAAATCTAAATTGCCTAGACAAAAGTAAGGCCCTGTTAATTTTAATTTTGTTGGCTGCCAAAAAAGATACAGAATAATGATCAGAAGGAGGAATGGGGGTTAAAGGAAGTCAGGAAATGAACAATTTACTCAACTTTGGAATTAATAATTGTTAAAAAGAAAGAAAACATATACGTAATGTACAATGCTTGAACATGAAAAAATGTTAACGTTTTTCTTTTCTATTAATATGTGTGTGTTTATATCTTAAGTGGTAATTTCATAAAGATTAAAAAAAAAATGAGTAGCATCCCAAATGTGAGGATATTAAACATTATCTGTGCTAGCATGACTTGCTGAAGCTTTGTAAATAATTGTAAATTACCATGTGTTACATATGCCAGCATGACTAGCTATAATTCTGTAAATAGGTTTGTGTTTTTTTGATTATCACTCTGGTTTGTGCAAGATGTTCGAATGTCTAACGGTGTTCTTCTGGCTGACCAAATTTACATGTTCTTTGTAAAATTCTGAATGTACATTATGCCAGAGTCAGCTGACCTAGACGTGATATCATTGTGTGCCAGAGCTGAGGGAATACAACCTTTAAAACAGCTGTTTATTTACTTTTCAAAGTCTGACATGAAAGAGTAGAATTCTTATAGCAGCTTCCTGTTACTTTAAAAAATGCTAATTCCTCATCTCTTTCCTTGCAGAAGTTAAGAGTATAATCTTGCCTTGATGAGTTATTTAGATTAGATAAGGATAGTTAATCTTCAGATAGTCAAGGAACTACAACTAGTTAGTTAGAGCTTTTCTAAAATCAATGTGAGATCTATCCTACAATATTATTTTCATATTTCCTGTGTGTGAAACTCTGGTGTTTATTGGAATCAGTTATTCAGTATTTACATGTACTAAATCCTTTTACTTATTATTAAATATTAGACAACCTCTTATTGTGGCTGGTTATTTAGTGAATACTTTTAATAACTTGAGAGTGTTTATGCGTATTGTGAAAACACAAGGGCCACTCCGAAAATCCTTACTGCTTAGGTTACATGCAACCATTTGTATAAATATTTATTTTACCCAATATAATTAAACATCCCTTTTGAAGGCTATTGTGGTACCTTGCAATTTGGTCATAGGAACACAGCATGTAAATCTATATCAGTCTTTCCCAAGAGTGTGTGCATGTGTCAATATCAGACATTTAAGAGTGAATGTGTCAGTTACCTAGAACTGGGATACAGTGTTCTGCGGTGGTTAGTATGGAGAGCTGGAGTGAATCATAAAGTCCAGTCCCAGGTTTGGAACCTGTTCTCAGTGTACTCTTACATTGTGTATTTCTATCCATGCTTTAAGTGACACCCTTTATCGGAAACAGTGGTGAGGACTGAGACTCTTTAGTTACTGCCCCAGGGTAAAGACCAAACAGTACCATTTAGGAGGTCATTAAATGACCCTTTCAGTATCAATTCTCTCCTGCTTCAAGACTAAACATTATGTTTTCAAGACATGTGAATTCAATTTCAAATTGCAGCTGAACATGACCCTGCTAAGAGTCACTTCTGAAAAAAACCTGACAGCCACTGTCCATGTTGAATGAGGCACTTAACCCCTCAAGTAATGTGCTGCATTTATAAGAATAAAATGGAGTATAGTTACCAGCCAGACATTTGTTCTAAGGCCAGTAAAACTTGTTTTCCCTACATAAAAGATACAATTACATTGTTCCAGCTGAAACAGTTGTAAGTTGTTAGCATCTATCCTATGAATTAGTCCTTCCTCATGGATATCTTATTTAGAAAAAATAATCGCAACTGGATGACTGGTTCAAAGGTTCCCCCAAAACCGAACCTGGCATACAGCCAGTTATTTTTAAGAAAACTGACTTATTGGTAGGAAAACTGTATAAAGTCTGTCATACATCATGGCCTGTAATGGAGGTTTGAGCCAAGAAGATACTACTAAGAGTTGTCTAGGATACATATATGGCTTCAGGTGTACATATATTTATTTTTTTTATTTATTTATGATTTTTTTTTACTGGGAAAGTCCAACTGGACACAGATCCTTTTTCAGCGGAGGCTCGGAGAGAAAAGCTCCAATTATAAGTAATAAGAATTACATATTACAGTGAGCAGATATTAGTTTATACAATTAAAGATAATAAAGAAAGCACATGTTTATACAAGTAATAATAGTTGTCGTTTACAATAAAACAAGCAGCTTGTTAACAAAGGTACAATATATACATGGTGAGATACAAAAGAAAAATAGCTTGGTGGCTAAAATAACTAAAAGTATAATTGGAGATATTCACAACACCATTCACAATGCATATGCTTAATGCTGGATATACTATTGTGTAGAGGTGAATAGGTTTGACTCACGCTTGATTCTGCACAGCTCAGAGTGATGGAGAGAGTAAGGATTATTTTGATGTGGGAATGTTAGAGTGTAGGTACAATAGTTGACAAAAACTGAGTAGAATTTGGTTAGTGAGGCTAAATAGCAGTATTTGGTTAGTAGTGCTAAGAGTAGGGTTTGCCAGGATAGTTACAAGGGCAAAGCCAAGTATCTATTAAACATGATTTTGGTAGGTTCAAAGGGCTGCAAAATTAGTTTCCTGTCTTGAAATTCAGGTGTCATACTTTAGCAATATTATGTATGAGGCTCTTAAATGCATGGGTCCTTTTAGGAGGTCTGACTAAAGGATACACTCAAATGTGTGTTTCTAAGCAGGTGGATGGCTGATATAGATGGCGTGTAATTTTATTACACAGCAACCAAAATGTGATGCAAACAAACATTGTCAGTTTCTATCTGGATAGCTCAGCTATGAATATAATCATGGAACTTCGGACATGCGAACACGATTGCCAAAAGTTCCTTTTCAATTTGAGCATACTGCATCTCAGTTTGGGTAGGAGTTCTAGATGCACAGGCAACAGGTCTGCCCTCTTAAAGAATAACTGTGCCAAGTCCGAATTTTGAGGCATCACAGAAAAGAACTACTGGTTGTGGACATCATAGTATCTTAATGTAGGTAGATTAGCAATTTGCTGTTTGAGGTCATCAAATGTTCTCTGGTGTTGTTCTAACCATGGCCATGCAACATTTTTGCATCTCAGCTCTCTTAAAGGTGCTGATAACTCACTAAAGTCAGGGATAAATTTGCCCGAACAGTTAACCATACCAAGAAAAGCCTGTAGAGCTTGGACATTGTCTGGAGCTGGCATTTCAAGAATGGCTGCTTGCTTGGAAGGATCTAGTCGTAAGCCTTTACTGGTAAATAAATGACCTACATAAGTAACTTCTGGTAGTCTGAATTTGCATTTCAGAGGATTGAGCTTTAAACTCACTTCACACGCTCTGCCCAGAACTTTCCTGAGGTTTTTGTCATGCTCTGCTTTACCATTGCCTCCAACCAGTAAATCATCAACTATTATTGCACACAGGTAGCCTGAAAAAATGTGCTCCATTGCACGCTGAAATACTTCACTGGCAGAATTTATTCCAAAAGGTATCCTGAGGAATCTGTATCTACCAAATGGGGTACTGAATGTATTCAGTAGTGAAGATTTGCAATCAAGCATTACTTGCCAAAATTAACTTTTTGCATCTAAGACAGAAAAAACAGTGGCATTTGGCATAAGGGCGGCAATTTCTTCCACTGTACATATAGGATGATGAGGTCTTTTAATGCCTTGTTCAAGTCTCTTGGGTCAATGCATATTCTAATTTCATCTGAATTTTTCTTGTGACCTCTGCTATATTATGATCAAACACAAGTGGACTAGGTCTGCGAAATGCCTCTGCCACATCAATACACAGTAATGAAGGTGCTTGAAATCATGTACGAACATACACACATAAATATATATATGCCAGAACTTTATGCCAGTACTTGTAATTATGTCCACTAGCACAACAAACTCTTTGAAGTAACTGCACTTTACCAAATAAGTTTCCGTAGCACAAGAACACTCTGAAATGACTGTACTTTGTGAAACCACTCCTTATCAGTGTAAGAAATACTTTGAAATGACTGTACTTTGCAAATAAACTGTACACAATGGAAAAATCTCAGAGTAAGAAATACCTTGAGATGAATGCAGTTTGCAAATAAACTGTACGCAGCACAGAAACTCTTCAATGGCTGTACTTTTGTGACATAACTGCACAGTTTAAGAAACACTTTGAAATGTCAGCTTTCTACAAATAAATGCACACAGCACAAGAAACTTTTTGAAATGGCTGTACTTTGACTGCATTTTGCAATATAACTGTACTTTGCACACAGTAAACACTGAAATAATCGCACCATAATAAAGCACACACTCTGTAAACACTTTGCACACTCCTGAGATACTTTGAACAACTCTAGCTATGTTTTGAATGGCTTCGGTCAATGTGAAATAGTAGTTTGTGCCCAAAACACTGTCTTTTACTAAAAAACATGTAGTCACCTTGCTCTTTAAACTTAATTTGCCCTTTTATTGCACTTGTTATGCCTTTTTAATCTCTTATCCTGTTCATTATACTTTTCTTGTGCCTGTTTAACCTCTTAACATGATCATTAAACTTTTTGTGTGCCTTATCCTGCTCGTTATACTTTTCTTGTCCTGTTTAATATCTTATCCTGCTCATTATATTTTTCTTGTGCCTGTTTAACCTCTTATCATGGTCATTATACTTTTCATGTGCCTGTTTAATCTCTTATCCTGCTCATTATAGTTTTCTTGTGCCTGTTTAACCTCTTAACATGATCATTATACTTTTCATGTGCCTGTTTAATCTCTTATCATGATCATTATACTTTTCATGTGCCTGTTTAATCTCTTATCCTGCTCATTATAGATTTCTTGTGTCTGTTTAACCTCTTAACATGATCATTATACTTTTCATGTGCCTGTTTAATCTCTTATCATGATCATTATACTTTTCATGTGCCTGTTTAATCTCTTATCCTGCTCATTATAGATTTCTTGTGCCTGTTTACCCTCTTAACATGATCATTATACTTTTCTTGTACATGTTTAATCTCTTATCCTACTCATTATACTTTTCTTCTGCCTGTTTAACCTCGTATCCTGCTCATTATACTTTTCTTGTGCCTGTTTAATCTCTTATCCTGCTCATTATACTTTTCTTGTGCCTGTTTAACCTCTTTCCTGCTCATTATACTTTTCTTGTGCCTGTTTAATCTCTTATCATGCTCATTATACTTTTCTTGTGCCTGTTTAATCTCTTAACATGCTCATTATACTTTTCTTGTGCCTGTTTAATCTCTTATCCTGCTCATTATACTTTTCTTGTGCCTGTTTAATCTCTTATCCTGCTCATTATACTTTTCTTGTGCCTGTTTAACCCCTTATCATGCTCATTATACTTTTCCTGTGCCTGTTTAATCTCTTATCATGCTCATTATAATTTTCTTGTGCCTGTTTAATCTCTTATCATGCTCATTATACTTTTCTTGTACCTGTTTAATCTCTTATCCTGCTCATTATACTTTTCTTGTGCCTGTTTAATCTCTTATCCTGCTCATTATGCTTTTCTTGTGCCTGTTTTACTTTAAACATGCTCGTTGCAAACCAATGGTAATGCCACATGAATATCTCTGCCTGTTTGATCAAATATCATAGTTTTAATCAAGCATTTTGTGCTCTTCATTTGATTAATAATATGTTTTGTGCTACTCATTTGATTAATAATGCATTTTGTGCCTTATAAATGTGCTGTTTCATTTTCTTTGCCAAATAAATCATTTGTGCAGTTTTCTTTACCTTAAGTTAATTTCTGGCCATTTTTTCGTTTGTCTGAGCTCCATTTTACTCAACCAGCTGATCTGCCTTCACCTTAATCCCAGTTCTGACACCATGTCGCTTGTCTAGTCAGGATAAAACAGATGAACATTAGAGGGTTCAGTTCAAGCAGCTTTATTACACACAGACACATCAAGAATGAGGCTTTGTATCTTAAATTTAAATAAACTCATAAACAGACTGACTACTACACTCATACATGTTAACACTCTGGCTGTTCTCTAAAAATGGCACTGCTGTCTGCGTGCGTGTGCGTGCGTGCGTGTGTGTGTGTGTGTGTGTGTGTGTATTTTTATTTGAGGGTTTTCAATAAAACAAAAAGTTCTGCAAGTTGTGACATAAGCACAAATGGAGATGACAAGATAAAAATTGTATAAAACATTAACCTGCCAAATAGTGCATCCATGTAACACAAAATCTGGAACTCAACATTTAACAAAAAGGTGGGAATAATAATCCCTCAAGAATATGATTCTTTCCATAATGTCTTAATGGTCACACTGATAAATACAAAAAAGAAAGAATGGTGAACTATACTAAAAATGTAGACTGCAAATAGCTATGCTATGGCAGACACACTTGGAAGGAACTGAATATGTGAACTTGATAAAGAAAGGTTTTCAGGATGGTTATTGAGTGGAACACCTGGGGCAAAGGAAGAGAGGGATACTTATATTAATTGCAAGAGGAACTCCAATAGTGATAGAAGGTGATAAAAAGACAATAATGGTACATTTGTAGTACTGACTGGCTAGGGACAAGGGAGAAGGATTACACTGGCACGTATTTATATTCGAATGAAAACTGCTATAATGAAGCTTAAGAAAATTCTGGGAGAAATAATCAGCTTTCAGAAAGGAATATTATTTATAGGTAGGGAATGAAATTTGATTTGTAGCAGTGAATACGTATCTAGGGGGTCAGAAGGGAAAATTTAACAAAGGAGGGTAGATTTTTAAAAATTAAGAAAATATTTGGCATGGAAGATGTGAATTCAGTACTAGGAGTTTGGAGTACATTTACATATTTTTCTCCAAGATACAAAAATTGGGGTAGGCTACACAGGACTTACATTTTGTAGGGACATCTCCATTTAACTGAATGTCTTGATATGCACCCAATAACTATTTCAGATCATGTGCCAATAATAACTAAAATAAAAATGAGACACTGATGCTTTCCCACCTATCTGTTGAAGAGGGGAATTTATAGAATGGGTACTGGAAATTATTCAGGAGCTATTAAAAAAACACATTTTTTCTGAAAATAGATCTAGGGAGCGGATAACATTAAAGTGGAATTTAAAAATAGGGTGGAAATAAAAGGGGGATATGGTTAAAAAGTAACAAGAATTATTTAGAGGGACTGACAAATGTTAAAGCATTGCAAAATATGGGGAATCTCAAAGAACAAGAAGAGGAGCAACTGCAGAATGCTAATCAGAAAATAAGGGAGTATCTTGATAATATGCAAGAGTTTAGAAAGATCGCTCTTAAGCAACTGTTTTTTAATAATAACTCTAGAGCACAAAAACTTTTAGCACAAGGACTCAGACAACAGAAAGTATAAAGGGCCGTCACCAAGGTTAGGGAGTCTATAACAAGGAAGATAACAAGGGATCCTGTAGAAGTATTAGAAATATTTTGGCAATTCTATGAAAATTTGTATAAAGCAGAGAAATATGTAAATCAAGAAAAGGTACAAATGGAAATGTTTATGGAAGAATTAAATATGCCAAGGCTAGAGGTAGAGGAAGTTCAATTCCTAACAGAATAGGGGGGAGATGAGGTAAAAATTGTGATGTATAACCAATCTACAGGAAAATCCCCAGGAATAGATGGTATTCTTGTGGAAGTTTGGAAGCTTGGAGGAAAAGCAGTGATAAAGATCCGGAAGGTTTTGTTTAACAGTATTTTAAGAGGAGGAGAAGTACCAACATCCTGGAAGAAAGCAGTGATAGCTGTAATACCTAAAAAGGGTAAAGATCTATCATATCCAGCTTCATACAGGCCTGTTTCAATTCTCAGTCAAGATTATAAAGTGTTTATGTCTATAATGGATAAAAGAATGGTAAAAGTGATGCCAAAATTGATAGATATGGATCAATGTGGCTTTGTGGAGGGGAGGCAAACATTTGACAACATTAACAGAACAGTGATGATCCAGACAGAAGGAGAATGTAATAAATACCACTGCTGCTGGTGGGTCTTCATACAGAGAAAGCATTTGATGGAGTAAGCTGGGCTTTATCAGTACAGCAATGGAAGCATTTACATTCACTGATAAAATTGTAAAGCTGATTAGGAAGATATATATGAAGGATTGGAGGCAAAAATTAAAGTGAGTGGGGTCTTCTCTGGCGATCTCTGCTTGAGAAGAGGAACTAGCCAGGAGTGTACTCTCTCCACTTCATTATTTGCATTATATTTAGAACCACTGGCAAAGAAATAAGTGACTCAGAAATTCTAGGATATAATTGGTATGGTAGTCAAGAAAAGCTGGCTCTATTTGCAGATGATATTATTTCATCCCTGACAAAACCAGAGAGAGACATTATAGCACTGTGGAACATTTTGAGACAGTTCAAATTCAGGATACAGAATTAATGAAGCTAAAACAAAGGCAACAGCATTAAATTATGTACCCACATATGAACTGGTACAGCAATATTCATATAATAAAATTAAGTATTTAGTAGTATGGATTAAAGATGCAATCCGCGGTGGTACAGAGGTAGCGTTGTTACCTCACAGCAAGAAGTTCTCCTGTTCGATTCTCGGCTTGGCTTGGGAGTGCCTTCTGTGTGGAGTCTGCATGTCCTCCCCGCGGTTGGGTAGTGTTCGAAAGACATGCGTGAGTAAATGGGCTTGCCTTCGTTGAAGGTTGGGTGCCGAGCTGGCACCTCAGCGTTTCGTAAAAATCTACTGCCAATCATTACCAGACCGGAGTTCCGCTGTGGCGACCCCTTACCGGGAAAAAGCCGAAAGACAAGCAGCAGTAGTATGGATTAAAGATAATTCAGTGTGGCAACCAAGGATATGTGGGAAGAGACTAAACAAACAATAATACAAAAACAGAGAGAATGGAAGCTTTGTTATAAGGATATGGATAGGAAAATATAAGCAATTAAAATGTTTTTAGTCCCATTAGTCTTATACACAGGTCAGGCATATTTTTATGAATCAGAGGAGAGGTTGTGGACAGCAATTAAGAGATAAAGGACTTTATCTGGGAGGGGAAGATGGCAACAGTAAAGTGGGAAATGATGATTCTTCCCATAAAACAGGGCAGACTGGGGTTACCCGATTTGAAGGGGTATTTCAGAGATACACAGTTAAGGCTCTTATACATAGCACAAGCAGAAAACTATAATTCAGAATGGAAAGGGATGATGATAAAACGGGGTGAAGCTAAAGAAACAAGTTGAGACTGGGATTTTGGATTTGGGCCTTTAAGGAGAATAACAATATTCATGCAGAATATTACATCTATAAAGTACCAAGAAGTGTCATAAGAACTAAGCCAACACGGGAATGGAGAAAAAAGATTCTGCCAATAGGGATGACTGCAATTAGGGATATAAACAACAGGCAAGAGGAGGATGGAATTTATTGGAGAAAACTGGAAAAGGAACCAAGATATTGGGAGCAAATAACTTGAGAGGGGAAAAGGTAATAGAATGGGAAGATGGCAAGAATTTATTTGGACTGCACGGTAGAGACTGCCTTCCCTATCAATGACTGACACTAAAGTATACGCAAAGAAAAAGAAATAGGGGGGGATCCTAAACAAAAGATCACCACTGGTATAATTTTTAGTAGAATCTAGAACAGAAGTTGCCATTAAGAAAAGAATTATTATTAGAGGATATAAAATATTGCATGATAACTATAAGAATCAGTCAGAGGAGGTTAGGAGGGATCAGAAAGAGATACTGGATAAGCAAGTCATAAAAAAAAAAAAAAATGGATATATGCATGTCTACCAAATATGTAAAAAAGTCTAGAAGATTTAGGATCTTTGCTTGGAAGTGTTTACAGGGGTATTTTCATACCCCAAGTAGACTCTAAAGTATTTTTCCTCAAGTAGGTAGCAAATGTTTGAGGTATGATGGGGAAGAAAGAGGTCACTTGGAACATATTTTCTGTATAAAGAGTTGGCACACTTTCAAGATTCCCTGCAGACTGCTCTGTTGGAGATGCTGGGTAAGCAAACTGGAGTAACTAGGGAAATGATTTTTTGAGCAATGATACAGAATCAGAACTGCCTAGACACAGTAAGGCCTTGCTGAGTCTAATTATGATGGCTGCTAAAAAAGCAATTACCAGAAAATGGAAATCATAGTCTAAACCAACTTTACTAGAAGTAGAGATAAAGCAACTGGAACTAGGATCTTTAGAAAAGGGTAAGATCAAATTACTTAGGAAAAAATGGGAAATGTAGGATGAATACATGCAGAAGAGGAATGAGGTTTAAAAGAAGGCAGGATATGAATGATTTATGTAATGGCTGACTGATAATAACTTGATATATTAAAAGTGGCATATAATGTCTGCAGCTACAGTTGTGTCAGCAGGGTTGGTAATATATAATGTTTGCAACTTAGATTGTGTCACTATGGTTTATTTTCATCTATAAAATAAGATTGTATTACATTTTATTAAAATAAATTTTATTATTAAAGTAAGATTGCCTATGTCGTACATGATAATATAATAAAAATGTTTCTTGTTAAAAAAAAAAAAGACAGCAGTTCAGAAGGCCAAGTACTTAAGCAGTGAAAACCCAACATCTGACATCACAGTTCAAGAAGGAATGCCTGAAGTTGACGACTAACAATCAAGTGAGTGCTATACAAATGTCCACAATGGATCTATTTATTTATTTATTTATTTATTTATTTAACATTTGTTAACCGGGCTAGTCTAACTGGAGACATCTCCATTTTCAGCAGAGGCCCGGGGAGAAAAGCTCCACAAATTGTACAGACAGTAAATACAAAACAAAAATGAAGAGAACAAAGTTTGATAGGATAAGTAAGTATAGTGCACAACATAAGAATTAAGTCCTGGTTTAGTAATACATATAATTAGCAGTTTTGGACTAATATGATAGGAAGTAAGAAAAAAAAAGAACATGATAGATAAGAAAAGAGAAAGGAAAGTGTAAAAAATATAAGTCTACAATAATAGAGAGCAGGTTTAGAGTAGGGAAGATAGAAAGGTGAGAGACTGCTGAGCCATGGTTAGTCAGGATTGAGACAGGGGCACAGCCAGTGTTTTATTAGGTGTAAGTAAAACGTCAGGTACTTGTGCGCGAAGTGGTTTCCATACAAACGATGTGAAATAAATCCAAATACAGTTCAGTATCAAAGTGTTCAATCAAATTCGAAACATGTCCAATATAAATCCAAGTTGTTTATTATATACGGACTAACAAGACAGAAAAACAGAGATGAGCGCTTTCACTAAAGTTAGCTTCGTCAGATCTTTACATTCTCCACTTTGAATTCATGCTTTATATAGTGTTGTCATTAATTGTTAATTAAGGAAATTGTTGTCAGTTAAACAATTATATAAAAGAAGGGAGATAGTGCATTCAAACATTTAAAATAAAATGTCATTAAAAAAATCTCATAGAAATCATCATTATCAGCTATAAAGAAGGTTCATATATCATAGAGATCGATATCTCCGACCTTAATATATGGAGCGTGCCTTTACATATTGTATAAGTCTTAAATTACAGTAGTAATTAATTCCATCATATATTAAAGGTATACAGTCCATTTAAACTGCTTAAAATGCATTAAAAAGCATTAAAAAACATTAAAAAAGAGAGAGTTTTATCATACAGAATAATCATTAGACCTTAAATATAAAATATTTATGTGGGATGTGAACTCCTAAAAAATGATTATATATTCCATCATACTGTATAAATAAATAATCAGCCTCGATTATTAGGGATATTATTTAGATGTGTACATTATATACTACCTAAATCCATAACAGTATCTTCAATAAAATAGTGGTTTGTGATATTATCTGAATAGAATATGATAAAATGTAATAAAATGATGAGCATGGTAAATTTATGCAAGTTCCCATATGCATTAATAAATAGGTAAATAAAAATATAATAAAATAATAAATAAGTAGTTAAAACTTGATTGTGTGTGTATATATATATATATATGTATAACCAATATGTGTATATATGAAATGCAACATATATGTGTCTGATATATCATATCAATTCATGTGTATAAATATAATTATAATGGGAGGTATAATATAGAATTTAAATAACTAGTTGTGTAATATGCATAATATAAAAAAATGTATATATATGTTAATAATAATTTAGATATAATATAATGGATATAAATATAAATATAGATATGAATATGGGTATATGTATAAATATGTATATCTTAATATATGTGTTTAAATATGTTTGTTTAAAATATAAAAAATATATATATAAAATTATGTAAACATATAAATGAATGAGTATGTGAGTAATTATATAAATCTATAAATATGTGTACATGGATTATATCATTATATAGATAAATATGAAAGTATGTATAAAAATGTGTGAGTATATAAAATTGTGACATCATGGAGATATATATGAAAGTAGGTATAAAAATGTGAAAGTATGTGTAAAATATGTATAAAAAATGTGTAAGTATATAAGGTTGTGACATCACACTAAAGTATATGTAGGGAACATTGGGTCCATGATTACATGGATAAATGGAGTGGATGGATAGAGGGTGATAGGTGTGAATTTTTGTTTTTTAATGCTTTTTAATGCATTTTAAGCAGTTTAAATGGACTGTATACCTTTAATATATGATGGAATTAATTACTACTGTAATTTAAGACTTATACAATATGTAAAGGCACGCTCCATATATTAAGGTCGGAGATATCGATCTCTATGATATATGAACCTTCTTTATAGCTGATAATGATGATTTCTATGAGATTTTTTTAATGACAATTTATTTTAAATGTTTGAATGCACTATCTCCCTTCTTTTATATAATTGTTTAACTGGCATCAATTTCCTTAATTAAAAATTAATGACAACACTATATAAAGCATGAATTCAAAGTGGACAATGTAAAGATCTGACGAAGCTAACTTTAGTGAAAGCGCTCATCTCTGTTTTTCTGTCTTGTTAGTCCGTATATAATAAACAACTTGGATTTATATTGGACATGTTTCGAATTTGATTGAACACTTTGATACTGAACTGTATTTGGATTTATTTCACATTGTTTGTATGGAAACCACTTCGCGCACAAGTACCTGACGTTTTACTTATTCTTGACTTACTTCAATTACATGGTATAAGTGCGTTAATCCGTTGGGCCGTTATTCTTTATGTTTATAACTTTCTGTTTTATTAGGTGTGTTTTTAGTTTTTGTTTAAAGAGAATAGGAGATGTGATGGAAGTGAGTTCAGTAGGAAGCTGATTCCAAGACTTACCAATGGTGTTGGAGAAAAGGGAGTCACCAGCTGAGTTATTAGATTTACATATAGTAACTAGAAGTTTGTTAGAGGACCGAAGGGAATTGAGGTTTGTATAAGGGGTAAAGAGATTAGAGAGGATAGGTGTATTGTTGGGTTGGTAGAATATTCTATGGACAAAGGTAAGTTGAGAGAGTAATAGCATGTTGTGAAATTCTAGCCAGTGAAGTTGCTGTAGATTCAGACAGTGATGGGTTCTATATTTGTTTCCGGTGACAAATCTAGCTATGTTATTAAGAGTGTTAGCTAACTTAGAGAGATTGTTCTTCTTGAGGTTAGTGTAAATGGGTGAAGCATAGAGAAGAGTAGAAATAAGATGAGAGTGGGCAAGTGTAGCTTTAGCATTGGGAGTTAAGAATGTTTTAATTCTGTAGAGGGAGCCCAGTTTTCGATTGACTATTTTAATGGTATTGTTAATATGAGTATCAAAAGTAAGGCTGTTATCTATAGTCACACCTAGCAGCTTAGTGGTAGAATCAGGGGATATAACAGTACCATTGCTAGAAAAGATAGAGAATTCTAGTGGGGGGGACCTAGAAGTAGGCTTAAATAGGAGGAGTTTGTTTTTTTTAGCATTCAAGAGTAAACAGCGTTTTAAGAACCATGTCTCAACTATGTTGAAGATGTTGGGGTTTGTAACTCAGAGGAAGTTTTTGCGGAGCAGATAAGTGTGGAGTCATCAGCATATTGAATGCAAGTTGCTTGGGGTAAGGCCAATTGAAGATCATTTATGAATAGAGTGAAAAGGAGAGGACCTAGAATAGAGCCCTGGGGAACACCAAGAGTGATAGGTAGCAGAGATGAGAGATTGTTACCCCAGAGGACGGCCTGCTTTCTATTGCTGAGGTAAGAGGCAAACCAGTGTATAGCCTTGGGTTCAAGAGAGATAGATTCCAGGATTTGTAGGAGTAGGGGATGGTTGACCATATCAAAAGCTTTGGAAAGGTCTATAAAGAGGGCTGAAGATAGGTTGTTATTGTTGCGATTTTTAAAGATATAATCAGTGAAGGAAAGGAGGGCAGTGGTAGTACTGTGAAAAGACCTAAAACCATGTTGGCAATTGGACAGAATATTATGTTTAGTAAGGTGATTCATTAGTTGATGGTGTATGCATTTTTCCATAATCTTTGCTATTGGTGATAAGAGGGCTATGGGTCTATAACTGGAGTACTCATTGGAGTTGCCACTTTTATGTAGGGGGATGATGTATGAGATTTTCCAGATATCAGGAATGGTTTCTTCGCTAATAGTTCTGTTTATAAGGATGGATACAGGGTAGGCTATTATGGATGCTGCTTTTTGAAGGTATTCGGCAGGAAGTTGGTCGGCAGAGGGGGTACAAGGTTTGAGTTTTTGGAGACATTTTTGGATAAAGGAGGTGGAGATAGGTTGTAGTTTAAAGGTAGGGAGATTAGTAGAAGTGGGATCAGGGATGGATGATTTATCTATGGAGAGGTGAGAGGCCAGAGAGTTAATGGTTTCAGTAAAGAAGGAGTTAAAGGTGTTGGCAGTTTCTAGGGTTGTGTGGTTTTCTGACTCAGAGGGGGAGGGAGTAGTAGTCTTTCCAGGGTGAATAAGTTTATTTAAGGTTGCCCAAAATTGTTGTGGTTTATTAGTATTAATTTGTTGGAGATTACTATAATAGTTTCTTTTGTCACAGATTATGGCTTTTTTGGTAGAATTTCTCAATTGCCTAAAGATCAGTTGATCGGAAGGAGATTTACTAGATCTCCATTTTGTCCAGGATTTATTTCTGAGTAACATTTTTTGTCTTGTTTCTTTAGTTAGCCAGGGGGCTGGTTTAGTTTTAACTCTGATGGTACGTTCTGGTGCATGATTGTCAAGGATTGATAAGAATCTAGAATTGAAATATTCAACCGCATCTGCGAGTGCGAGAGTTTTTAGGGGGTTCCAGTTGCAGGCATTTAGTTCAGATAAGAAGAGGATAAGGTTAAAGTGTTTATTATATCGTGAGATCTTAAGGGCTGGGTTGTTAGTGGTAGTAGTCTTTAGTCTGATGATATAGGTTAGGTAGTGGTCACTAATGTTATCAGGTAAGGTACCTGCAAGGTAGGATTGTTGTTGTTTGTTAATTAGAATCCAATCTAGTATGCTTTCTTTGTTGCTAGGTTTGTTGATCCTGGTAGTGGTGTTAATTATTTGAGAATAGCCATGTAGATTAATATGGGTGGTGGGGTTATCTGAGTTAATTAAGGACCAATCTAGGTTTAGGTCTCCTAATATGATAGTTTCTTGGGGGTAATTTGAAGACGTCCAACTAAGGATGTTTTCGATTATAGTAGTGTTGTTTCCGGGGGGTAGGTAGATACAGATTATAAAGATTGATTTATTTGGGTTAATTTGCAATTTTGCCAAAAGAAGTTCAGCCTTGGTATCCACTTGAGGTTCATAGGGAACTAAGGATATGTGAAGTTTTGTCTTAAATAGCAGGGCTACACCCCCACCTCTGTGGGTATTTCGATCTTGTCTCACAATGTTATAACCTGGGGGAATGATTTCATTATCTTTAGTGCAGGGTTTTAGCCAGGTTTCTGTAAGACAGAGAATATCGAAGGAGTGAAGATCAAGAAGAGAATGGAGATGTGTGACTTTGTTGTTAACACTTTGTATGTTCAGGTGTCCTATAACTAATGCATTAGATTGAGAGGTAAGGGATGGGAGGGAGGGGCTACAAATAGTAGGTCTGGCATCAAGAGAGGTAGCTCTGGGCCCAGGGTTGGGATGTATGTCGCCATCTATTAGGGTAGAAGGGTTAAACTGGAATCGTGGTAAGAAGGAGAAGTTTGTAAGGTATTTTATTCTTTTTGAAGAGAGGGTATATAGTTTAATATGTGAGAGTCGATGATATTTGGCAGGGAGATAGGAAGGGGTGGATGTAATATTTGAGTGAGATAATGTTAATGTAGAAAGATTTGAGGCTGTTTGCTTATGAGGGTAGTGAATGTGGTTGATGGATTTGTCTTCAAAAGATGTAAGGATGTAAGGTAGTGAGACAGCTAGTGAAGAAATAAGTAGGAGTGACAGTTTACCTAGTTTTGAAACAAGCAATGAAAGAAGTCACATCCCCAGTGAAGTGGTCTTTCCCAACAATATTTTTTTAAGCAGGTGGTTAGTTCACTTTCCCAACAATATTTTTAAGCAGGTGGTTAGTTCACCTGATGCCAGAAAATAATGCACCTTGCAATCCACATGGGAAAGGTTTGCTCTTCGAGAGCCAAGTCTTCTCTTCCTGAATCAAATGAAAAAGCTGCTCTTTCTTTTTGAACTCATGCATCTTCTTCCAGTAAAACCTGAACCTAAGATGATTTTTATGGCATGAAAATCTATTCTTCTCTGGACTCACCTCTACAAATAAAACATGGAGTGAATGAATTAGTTTAAGGATAACTTTTAAACTACTTTTCGAAGAAAATTGTGATTAATTGTAAAGGACACCAGATCCTTGTACAATTAAACCTATCAATTACTAAGTTCAGGTCCTAAGTCAGAGAAGATGGAAAACTTCTTGAACGAGTTACTTAATCACCTAGTGCCTTTCACGAGATCAAGAAGTCAGAGATGTTGAAGACATGCCTTTTGACTGTGGAGTTACACAGACAGAAATTAAACAGTTACTAAAGTAAGTCAGGGCCACCTACAAAGTGACTGACATAGGCTGCACAGGATACCTGTCCAATCAAATGAAGAACATCTTCCATTTAGCAAAACTGGAAGCTTGTGTAACACTCAAAATTGCCACAGAGATTATGGCAAGAAGATCCATTGGTAGCAAAACCTGTAAACAAGGGAGCAGGCAATGAAATGGATCATGCTATTGCCCCAGTTGAGATAGACTTTCGTGGCTTGTAATGTGACAGTTTCCTGCACTACCAAGTCATGACAGCCTGAAATCACATTCCTTTTAGCCATGACAATGCAATGAAGATTAATGGTGATCCTAATGAGACATGAAATAGCTGTATGCTACTCTTCCCTGCTGCAGGACAGAGAATATGTTTACATCAGCTCGACCTTGCCTTGTCTTGTTGTACAAAGCAGAAATAGGTGAAGACTGCATTCTCCCATAGTATGAGCACATCAGTCTTGATGCTACATGGCTAGAAAATTCTGGTTATACAGGATAGGATTTCCAAATCTTCACCTCCAGGACAGGAATGGAGCTATTGCTCAAGAAGTGGGTAACTCTAACTCCACGGCATGAGAATAACTGTCAAGGTGAGGCCTCTGTCTGTAGCCCACTGCAAGACAACACCACAGACTGGTTACCTGACCACAGCAGAAATATGATCTGGGCTCAACATGCCTTTCATCAGAGTTTCCAGGGCAAAGAGGGCAAAAACATTGCTTGAAGCTTCAGATGGTTTACGTGGAGTGCCTTCTCCAGAGAGGTCCTCATCTCTGGATCTTAAGAGTAGCTAAGGAATGTTCTCCAGCCTTCTGGTGAAGAGCCCAGCCTCAAAACCTAAGATGAGTTTGGCTGAATGAAGAGGAGATACACACTGATATTCTAGATAATTACCTACCACTCCAAAATCCAGTGCCAGTACATTTGTGATGACTTTGTAGCAACCAATCTCTCAAAGTTTGCTATTGCATTCTTAGGCATGCATCTGTACATACGATAACAATGGCTTCCATTAGGCATTAGTGGTGCACAAAAGTCAACATCTTTCCCCATCCACTGTGTTCTCATTTAGACTGTCAAAGCAAAAAATTTCTCTGTACAGGCAGGAATGACTTACAATGCCCAAGTCTGCAACCCACCAGGCATGACCTGAAGAGGATTTCTCTCAGCATCTAACACCCCCGGGCCTGTAACCATGGGAATGCCCAGGCCAATGACACCAGCAAGGAATACAATGAGGAGAACACAAGAAGCCAGATATCTAGGTAGGGAAACACATGGAGATCCTGATGTCACAGTGGCTATCAGCTCTAGGCACTGAGAAGAAATCAAAAGGCAAAACTGTATATTGTCAGTAATGCACACCCAATGTCAGCCAGAGACCTCTTGTGCAGAAACAACAGTGATATGCTAAAAGGAATCTATCTACCACTGCAACACTAACTAACGCCCTGTAGCAGCAGCAACACGACTTTCTGCAGAGTTACTATCTGAAAGTTCAGGTACCAGATATGCTCACTGAAGTCTAAACTGTTTCAGGAGTCTTCCATTCTCCCCTCAGTATAAGGAACAGGTAAGATTATTTATTATTATATACTTATTTATTTGACATTTGTTAACCGGGATAGTCCAACTGAGCTAGTGCCCTTTTTCAGTGAAGACCCGGGGAGAAAAGCTCCACAAAACGTAAGACAATATAAATACATAAAGAAATATATACTACAAGCTATGACATACAAAAAAGAAGACTTGCAAAATTACAATATAGAACAAATAAGAGAAATGAGGATAGAAACAAAATAACAGGTAGAAAAAGGAAAAAAGAATAAAAGGGATTATCCACAGTGTATAAGAATTTAGGGAAGAAATTCAAGTAGGGTGATTACAGTGAAAAATCCAGGTACTATACAAGTAATTTTTCAGAGCTTCCTTAAACTCATGGACTAGAGGAATGTATCTGAGTTGTAAGGGGAGCTTATTCCAAGCAAGAGCAGGAATGTAGCTATAAAGATTTTGGCCAGTAGATTTATTTGGTTTGCATATCTGTAGCAGACATTTATCTGAACGTCTGAGGGACCAAGGGGGATTATATAGGGTGAGAAGAAAGGATAAGTTAGGGCAGGCAGAGGGCTTGTTAAGGATAGAATGGAGACCAAGGGGGATTATATAGGGTGAGAAGAAAGGATAAGTTAGGGCAGGCAGAGGGCTTGTTAAGGATAGAATGGATAATGAGAAGTTGAGTGGATAAGAGTTGGTTAGGAAACTCTAACCAACTGAGTGTTAGCATGACAATGATGTTATTTAGGAGGTAAATTGGCTGCAAATCTTGCAATTTTATTGTAGGTGGTTTCAAGTTTAGGAAAGAGGTGTGGACTGTAAGTTGGTTAAGATTTGAGAGTTATAGAACTGGTTAGGTTTAAGGTAACCTTGGGTAAGTGAGATTCTGGAGTCAGGTGTGAATAATCGTTTGTTCCTATATAAAAGGCCCAACTTTTGGTGGATTTTCTTGATACATTAATGTACATGAAGCTCAGATTTAAGTTGATCATCTATGATTGTGCCAAGGAGATTTGTGTGAGAATCAGGTGTAAGAGTAGTATTGTTGAGAGAAGATATGGTAAAGGAGGATTTAAGATGGGAGAGAGATGTAAGTAGGAAAAGTAGTAGTTTAGTCTTTTTGGTGTTAAGTATAAGTTGGTTGTCAGTAAGCCAAGTTTCAGTGAGACTGAATTAAGTTTGTGTCAGGTTTAGCAAGTTTGAGGGGTTGTCAGCAATGGAAATTATAGTAGAGTCATCTGCATATAGATGATTTAGGACAAAATGTGTGAAATTGATTAGTGAATATATCAAAAAGAAGGGGCCCTAGAAAAGAACCTTGTGGGATGCCCATTTTGATGGGGAGAAAAGGAGAAAGAGCAGATAGCCATTTGACAGCTTGTTGTCTATCTGTGAGGAAGATGTTATGCCAAGAGACGGTTGCTGGAGAGAAGTTGAGTTGAGAAGGATAGAGTGGGAGACTGTGTCAAAGGCTTTGGAGAGATCTAAAAAGAGGCAGGACACTAGTTTGTCACAGTCTCTGGCAAGGATTAGAACATTTTGCTAATGCCCATAGGGACAATCTTTTCAGACCCTTTGTAAGCATAATCTAGACAGACTCCAACAGCTCTGTACAAAAAGCTTGGCCTGACTGGAGTTCTTTTGGGGGTGGTGAAGTGGGTTAATAACTCTTAAGATGTCAGTATCATGTAGCATGTCTATAATCTAACAGTGCTTTGAAATGGACCTTACAATCTATATAAGCTCAGTTAACCAATCCATCATGGCTAGTCAAAGCTGCAAATGCTGATTCGTTGATGTAACCCTCCTGCCTGATGCTTAGCAGCTCTCTTAAACAAGGAGGTTTTATCTTCATGGAGAAATAGATAAGTCTGGAAGATACAGAAGGAGCCAGGAAATACAATAAAAAATATCCAAAGTTACAAGTAACTGGTTATTTTTTGGGGACCCTTCATCAAATATGGGGAAAAAGTCGTAAAAGGAGGACTGCCTAGCCTGACTCTCCAGTGCAAAGGGATGAAGCCCTTTCTGTGACCTAAGTGACTGAGGTTTGATTAGCAGCCCCTACTTTAGAGCAACCACACAAGCAGGGAGAGGAATGAAGGGGCCCAGGCAGGGAGTGAGAGGAATGAAGGGGCATTGTCTACTCGTCTCTCTCAATGGGGCAGGAAGAGTCATGCACACTCTGGAGTACAGGAAGTCAGTGCAATTTCTCAGAAGGAGACTGGAAAAACCACCAATAGGTGCTTCCAGGAGAGAATATGCTCTTTGTGCAAGTGAAAGAACTTCCTCTGTGGTCAGCCAATTGCACAATTCCCCCCTGGGGCTTAGCTGAATGCATGTTGGGTGTTACAGGCCTCAAAGCAAAATAAACTCCTCTGATGGCTGCCTGAATGATGGCTTTTACTGTCTAACTCTCTCTCTCTCTCAAGTGATGGGAGCAAATGGAATGACTAGTTGAGAAGGGGCTGACAAATGGCAGACAGCAGGGACAAAAAATGTAAATAAATAAAGGAAGACAGTTGGAGTGATAGCATCCTGTACAAGCAGGCATTAAAAGTATTACCTTACTCATGGTTTCAGCATAAGTCAAAATTACAATGGGACACATGAAAGCTCAATGCAGAGTCTGTTGTAAGGATCTTAACCAGATTGTTCTTGATCAAACAGTTGAACATGTCTAACAGCTTTCCCTGGTCCCTGTTCCACAATGATGAACTAAAAGTTGGACTTAGGAAACAAAAACATTCTGTGATCTAAGTTGTAATCTAGCAAAGGAAAATGCTGTCTATTCAACCCTATCTAAAGCTTTACAGTCCTTATTAGGACTTCTCTGTTTTTGGTCAAGTATAAATTAGATGAGGTTGTAGCTCCTTAAGTACCACTCAGTCCTGTTTCCCTCTGAGAATAACTGATAGAACAGGTTTTATTAGAACTCCAACAATTATTCTAGGTTTTGAGTCTCTTTAATTATCTCCACAGCTGAATGGCTGTAGTTAAAATATATAAGTTAGGGAGCAAAGCCACCCAAAATAGAGAGCAGATGGACTTGCCCCTATAAAATAAAAGGACTTTATTATTATTTTTTTTTTTGTTCTGGTCAAAGCTTTAAAAAATATGTTTTTTTCCCAGCAGTAGCTGTTACTAGTGGTTACTCAAAAGTACATGGGCCCCACGTCAAATGGTAAGCTGAAAAGATGCTGTAATCTTGGAGAATTCTGTTGAAATGATCAGGAAGATGTCTGTCAAAAGATGTTAGCTTAAAGGTGGCATTGGCTTCCTTAGAAACAGGAAAAATAAACATGAATCTGGATGGTTCTAGGCTGAATAAATGGCATATCTTAGTAGAAGAAGAAACTCTGTAGGAGGATGCCCCAGAGGCTCATCTTTTTTACTTTGATAATGAATGATATGTTTCTGGAGGGAAAGCAGGGGGGGCCCTCAGAACAGTCTATACAGAACAGCATGAGTCTAGCAGTCTCCGCAAAGGAGAGGGGGTACAGGACTTATCATCCTTAACTAGCTCAGGTATAATGACCCTCTGACAACTCTTTCAGGACATGGAAAAACAGCTCCCTAAACACAATCGAATGAGACAGCCTGTACTCACCTAACACATAAGTGGTTGAGCATGTTTATTTATTTTGATTTTGCTTTTGTCTACCACGTTTGTCTGACTGGGTTTATTCAATAAACCCTTTTCAGCAGAGGCCTCGGGAGAAAAGCTCCAACATATTACAAACATTTGTGAACAGAAATTCAGTAATACATATGAACAGGTATTAAGTAATACACATTAACGATTACACATATATGTGCTAATTAGATTACATTCATATGAAATAAAGTTAACTATTACAGTATAAAGGATACTTGTGCATTAGTAGATGTTGAACATTGAGCATTTGATGAGGTGTTATTTGTAGGTTTTCCATATAGATAACAGATTATGTCATCAATGCTTAAAAATTCAAAGAAATAGAGGTGAATGAAAGAACTTGGCAGAGTAGAAAATGTTAATATTCTCATTAGGAGGTAGAGTACAAAACAGGTTTACAGATAATTACATATATAGCTATCACAAGCCAAAAATGCTCTTTGCAGCAGCCTCAATGTACCCACGGTTGACTCCATCTGTAATTCATATGCCCTGGGAATCAATAATGCCTACACATGAAAGTGTACACTGTTCTGAGTGAACAGACAACAAAGACATAACTCACACCTTCTTCCTCCCAATTTTAATTTTCCTACTGATATTCTTGCAACTTTAAATACTGACAGGGATTCATAAAAGTTGCCACAAAGTGTAGACTACATGTTCATAGGTGTGTACTAGGCTAATGGCCCTGGAGCCTTTACAAGCCTAGCCCATAGGATTACCCTGGCATCGTGCCACCCGACCTTAGTTCCCAGTGCCTCTATTGAGTAGAGCCACTGCAGTGATCCCTGGGGTGAATTTCCTATTTCCCATCCACTCATCAAGATTTCTCTTGAAGACGGCCAGTGCAGTGCACTGTTTGACATGTATGGGAAGTCTATTCTATAGCATGGGCAGTCTCTGGGTTATGACCCTGTCCCTCCAGCATGTTCTGTTGAGTGTGGTAATGAGGTTGAGGTCTCTGGAGTGTGTGGTGCGGAGGGATTGGGATTTCTTTAGATGTAGTATTTCTAACAGAGCTGGGTCAGACATGGTTTTGTAAGTCAAGCAGAGATCGCCTCTAAGTAGGCGATATGAGACAGAGAATAGTTGGAGTTTTTTTTTAGTCTGTCCGTATAGGACAAATGTTTAAGGCCTAGGATCCTCTTTCTGAGGTACTTTTGCAGCCTCTCCAGTTGTTGCAGGTATCTAGTGAGGTACATGCCAAATAGGGTATTGTACTCGATGATTGGCCTAATGATGGAAGAATAGAGGGAGACAATGACTTCTTTCTTCCTGGATGCAAAACCCTTAGTAATGAGATGTGCCACACAGAAGGACTTTCTGACCACAGCTGCAATGTGGTGGTCAAAAGAGAGGTTGCTGTCAACCTGTGTTCCCAGATCTCTTATAATGCCTTCCGTGTTCAGTGGACTACCATTGATGTGGTAATTCATGGGAATTGGGTTTTCCCAAAGGAGATGGCAACACATTTTTTGGCATTGAGCTTAAGGCCATGGTTCTGACACCAGTTGCTGGTCTCAGCGAGGCCTTTCTGTGGGATGTCAACATCACTTGGGGAGTTAATAATGGCTCCCAACTTACAATCGTCTGTGAACTTTGTCAGCCAGAGTCCCTTCGTGTTGGCCTGGACTTCTGAGAACTAGATACCAAACAGGAGAGGACCCAGAACCAATCTCTGTGGAACTTCACTCGTGACTGGTCAGCAGTCTGACTTGGAGTCAGCTACTTTCACACTGTGGGTTCTGTCTGTGAGCTGGTTTGCAACCCACCTAGTGATATAGGGGTTGATGCCTAGCATAGTGTGTTTTTCTATGATTCCTGAGTGGGGAATGGTATCAAAGGCCTTGGCCAGATCAAGGTAGGATGTATGAACCACCTTGCCTTCATCCACAGCTCTGGTGACTGACTCAAAGAAGTCAACCAAGTTAAGCAGGCATGATCTACCCTTCACAAAACCAAACTGTGTGGGATCCAGAATTTAGAGATTCCCTATATCTTTGTTTATTAGGTCCATGATGATGTGTTCCATAGCTTTGCATATCACACTTGTCAGGCTAATGGGGCGATAGTTCCTAGGGTCTGTAGTCGCTCCTCCTTTGTGGAGAGGGATGACTGTAGTAGTGCACCATTCGGTACAGACAAAGCCTGAGGTGAGGCTGTGATTGAACAGGGCACACAGGTGAGGTGCCAGTTCACTCTGTAGTTCATGTAGAACACAGCCAGGGGATATTGTCAGGTCCCATAGAAGCTGTATTTTTGGACTTGGACAGTGCTGTTTTAACCTGTGCAGCAGTAATACTGTTTGCCTGGCAATCTACTGGTATTATGATTGGTCCTTTGGGGGGGTAAAGTTGGCACTGAATCTGTCGGCCATATATTGGCAATATCTGTTGGCTCAGTATAGAAGGTACCATTGTGCAGTAGCTCAGAGCAAATCTGGGTATTGCCAAGGAGATTCTTTACATAACAATAGAAGGCCTTGTGGTTGTCTGCTGCAATTCTGTTTTCATAGCTAGCTTTAGAGGATTTGATGAGGGATCTCAACTTTTTGTTGAGGCTGATAATGAAGTTTTTCCAGTCTTGGGACTTCACCTTATTCCGCATCAGTTTCCTCCTTCTGTTTTAGAGTTTGTTTATGGCAGGGAACCACCACATTGGCTTCCTTTTTTTGGAGGACAGCGTCTTGGTTCTAGTGGGTATGGTGAGATCCATGCATTTGTGTACATGTTCGTGCAGTCATTGGTGTACGATTCGGTGGTCATGCAACTACTCTCCATTTGCATGAGTGCCGTGAAGTTAGCCACCTCTGTTTTTAGGAGCCCAAAGTTAGCTTTGGAGAAGTTTTTCATGGTGGTTATCTTTGTGGGGGGGTGGATTCCCAAGGTGATTAGTTTGTGGTCGGATCTATCCTGTGTATTCTTAAATTGAAAAATCTAGAGAGGTAGGCTCATGAAAGGTGTAAGTGAGTCTATACCGTCTGGTTGTAAGGTGCTGTCATGTGGACAGAATGGGTCAGAATAAATTATTTTAATATTTTAATAAATTATTTTAATATTTTAATTTTCATCAGAATGAAGACATTAAAAATAAAAATATACATGAAATAAATAATGCTGATTTTGAATTTTAGGCTAAATATTCTAGTAAGGGTATATTTAAGGCATTACTTGTAAAATATTCAAATAAATGTTACAGTTAATAATATGTGGATCTCATAGGGAAGGGTGTCTTTAAATGGAGGTGTGTGCTAAGTGTCACATGATTGATGATTTTTTTATTTAAACTTTGCATTTGCACATGTCTGTTATCTGAAGAAGTCTCCCTATAAGGAGTGATGAAAAGCGCTTAATAAAACAGACTTTATTTTTTACTTGTGGGTGACCAGTGGAGTGATTTCCTAGCTTTTTTATCCAGTTTGTGTTTTTTTTGGCTTTTCTGGTGTTTACATTAGTTTTCCTATTTAATGGAGGGGTAGTTGAAGACGCAGAGTATGAGAGTGTTAGGTTGGACCCTAAAATTCTCCAGGGTGCTTAGGAATGTGGAGTGCGAGTCTTGGGACATGGTTGGGGACCTATAACAGGCTGTGACCTGAATCGCTGTCTTACCCAATGTTAGCTGCACCTGAAGTACCTCTGATGCATTATGTTGGGCTACCAGTCTGAAGGTGTGTCATACTTTATGAATATGGAAATACCGCTGCCTTTGGAGCGTCGGTCCAAGTTCTGGGGCCAAAAGGTGTGGAATGAGTTATAGCCTGGTAGTGCAGGGGTGCTTTCTGCTGCCTTGAACCAGGTCTCTGTTACAGCACAAATGTCAATGTTCTCCATTTTAAGGAGTGCTTCGAGCGAGTGCATTTTGAGATATTGACTTCTAGCATTCAGCAGCATGACCCTCAGATTGTATTTGTTTGTATCTGTTACAGTGGTAATTTGGTCTTTGGAACACCACATAAAAAAAGGCACCATAGGAGTGGCAAGAGGCTTAGCCTGTATCCGGAAGCCCAGTGGTGACAGATGCAGGCCATCTCTGGTAAAGCATCGAGGTCCGTCAATCATGTCATCCCAGGCAGATACTGGATCCCCTTAGAATGGCACCAGAAACTTAGCCAATTGTTGAAAGCAATCATTTTCTACACTTATTGTAATCTTTCTGAGTGACTTGAAAGCACAACAATGTGATAAGAACGTTCCTGAATATATATTGTGTACACTTAGTGTAGGGCTTATTGAATCTGGTCCAAGAAGTTACGTGTATCCATAGCATATCCAGGTATGACTTTCTGTAAATTCTTTGTATTAGACCCATTGACCCTACTACTATAGAGATTGTCTGGGTACCCTTCTTCCACACTGATCTCATTTCTGCCTGCAAATTCTGGTATTTTACGACTTTGTGTCTCTCTGTATATAAGACACTGTAATCACTAGGTATAGCAATTTTAATGATCAATGCTACTTTTGTCTTCTTTTCATGGTCTACTATATCGGTGTTTCTCACATTTATTTTCTGAACTGTTGGTAATCTGAGATCCCATGTGATATAAACTTCATAATTTTCTATAATGCTTTGTGGAATGCTTCTCAGTTACTTCAATATTGTAATGTTTGCACAATTCCCAGTACAACAGTTTTTCCACATTATTATGCCTATCTGTATACAGGCCTCCTGCCATGAATGCATCACACCCAGCAACAAGATGCATGACTGTTACCAGTTCTGTTTTATAGAACTTGCATTTGTCTGTTTCTCCCACATGTTCAATGGACTTTGTAAACCACTGTGTACACAGTCCACTATCCTGGTCTGACATTATTACCCTTTCAGCTTTTGGTTTGACATCACCTCTCCTTTACCATTCCTGTGTCGATTCCTGTACTCGCCACAATATTTATGCCTTTTTCACATTTCTTTTCTTTTCATCTTATCTTTCTCCTTACATTCTTTATTTTCTTTTTTTTGGTACATTAATTTTCCTAATTTTTTGTCTACTTCTGGTCTGATTTCCATTCTGCCTTGCTTCTGCTAAGTCATCTTACACTACTTCTCCTCATGTTTGAAAACTTTTACCACCTTTGGATCTGATGAAGTGAACAGATATGTATGCATTCCCACCAGTGCAGCTCCATCCATCAACAACCTTCTTTTCCCATTTTACACATGTGGTCAGGGTGCTTCTTTAGCAGTGACTTCTGCAGACTGCAAATCTACAAATGTAATCAGTTTTCAGGAGGCCCATGCCTCCTTCAGAACAAGGGATATATAATCTTGGTATAGATTAATCTTTATATATCATTTGTTAAGAGTGAAGCATTTCTCTTATTTTTCTGTCCAGCTGGTCTGATATCTTTTTGGAGTCAATCAATCACTCCAAAACCATAAGTTAAATCAGGAAGAACAAAACTGATTATAACTTGGACTTTGTTCCTAGATTTCAGGGTTGTTTTCAATATTAGTTTTAGTCTTCTAAGATACTCCTTTCTAAGTCTTGTTCACATTTGTTCATGTTTTACTGCCGATCCTTCATCAATTCCCAAAATAGATATACACTCCACTCATTTCTGCTCATGTTCCTTTATATCACATTCCTGTCCCAGACTGATATCTTCTTGATGTTGCAGCTTTCATACAATAAATGTCGCTTTTGCACATTTATTAAAACCAAATTACATTTTTAAATCATCTGAGAAAATTGTACTTTCAACTCATCTGATGAGCTATACAGTTTTAAGTTGTCCACAAGAAGCAGATGAGATATCTTTAAACGTAGTTGCTTTCTGGGAGTCAAATTATAACCGTGGCTTAATCTGTTAAGTAGACAGCTAAATGGGTTAAAGGCAAGACAAAAGAGCAGCAGTGACACAGAGTCACCCTGAAATATCCCTCTTTGAATTTTTATCCCTGGGATAATAATTTCCCCTTTGTCATAGCTTAGCTGCACACTGGTTTCTCATTGTTTCATGGTCACAGTAATGTAATTTAAAAAAAAAACTTTATCGAATTATCACTTGTGACATAGGCAAACTTACATTTATATAAAATTAATGAAATCATACTTACAAGTTCACATTTACAATCACTATAGGATATTTAACAATATACCTGATGTATAATCTAAGCAACACTACACAAATTTCCAGCTTCTCTTAAACCTCATTCCTCCTAGAAAACAGTTTTCTGCGTGTAGAGTTCCAGTTTCAATTTTTTTCTATGTAATTTGCTCATACCCTTTTCTAATAATCTCACATCCTTTTTTTATCTCTGTTACAATATTCTATACTTCAAGTATAGCTGGTTCAGATTTTGATTTCCATTTTCTAGTACAACAGGCTCCCTTTTATCTCGTCTCACTTTAACAGGCCATCACATTTCTGCTATAGCCATAGCAACAGACAACAGAGAAGAACAACACTTTCAACCTCCTCCGAGCACTTCAAAGCATTATTTTATCAACTGCTTACATAGTCCACAAAT